>NW_023331758.1:0-34494 GCF_011100685.1 Canis lupus familiaris | reverse complement strand
ATTAGGATTCCTGCCTATGGCACAAGGAGTACATGTGAGAGGATTAAATGGCTCTACAGGGACCCAGGATCAAAGTCAAGTTGACTGGAGTTTGAGATAAGCTGCTCTAAGAATTTAGAATGCTTGTTAGAGTTGGGACAAAGAGCAAAGGCTAACTGGTGGTCAATGGGCAATGGACAGGCAGATGACTGCTGCTCATCCCAACCCCCTGGGATGCTGCATTCAGTAGCAATAAGAGTAGTTTCAAGTGACACAAGATGGTAGATCAAAGCCTACTGATTTCCAGGCCACTTTGGTCACGATTGATTTAGAAATTTGATGAGTGAATGGATTAAACTAGCACAAAGGACCAGAGTAGGCAAGAATAAATATTGAATATAACAGATTCTTTCTATTGTGATCAAGAAATCAATATCAAAGCCAAACATCTGACACCTAAGAAAGTAAATATGTTAAAACAAGTCAAGACAAGGGTTTTGTTTTGTTTTTTGAGCTCAAAGACTTTGCTCTGAAGAACTTATCTTCACAAGGGCAGACTGGTGTGAAGTTCTGAAGTATTCAAGAAGATGTATGCAAAATACAGAGAATGACCTAAGTCCCCTTATTTGATGCTTTCACTCTGACAGAGTTCAACACAGTGTGCTCCCTATGAAACATTTTCCTCCAAACAGGAATACTCAGCTTGATAACTTACTCCAATCGCTTGACTTGGCTCTGAACAAAATTGTGGGTGTGCAACCTGGGTACTATCTGCCATCACTCTAGCCTTTGAGACTCAAATAAAATAGATTTGTCTCCACTCCCCAAGTTTTTAGACATCCAGTGTCCTTGAAATATCTTTGAGTTGTTTGTTTTGTTTTTGTTTGTTTGTTTCACAGAGGAGGAAGGGGGGAGTTATTTTATATGGTGTCTAACTAGGTCTGAGCTTTATTTCCCCAAACTATTTCAGCCTCTGAATGATCATGCTGTATTTTGCATGTTCTTTTTGTTCGGCCTTATGAACACACCACTCTCATCCCATTTCTCCAAAATGCAACAAATACAAAATTATAATAGGCAGCACAATTGTAATGACTTTTTGTAGCAATGAAGGTGGTTGTATTTATTTATGTTGCTGTCTCTAGACACTTTAGTATAGATTATTAGCCCTCATCTTAGAAGTCTGTGTGCATTTTGTCACCAAGAATTTATCTCTGGCTAGTTCTCTCCAGCTTCCAACATTTCAACACGTTCCTAGGTCCCATCTCTTTTCTAAAGATGGTCCCATCCCTTTCATTTCTAAATTCTTGTTAATTTTTTTCTTCAGAGATCAGCTTTCTCTATGTTTTACTGGTTCATTCTGAACTGGTTGCAAGTTGTGACCAGGTGTGGGTTGAGAAATCCATTCCATAAATTAAAACAAGAATTTTCAGGAATGAAATGGAATCAAAGAGAACATATCCAAGTGCACTGCCCTTGGTACAGTGGAAGTTTGCTGTAGTTTCCATCACGTTGTGAAAAATGTTTACCTCCACTGTGGTAGGCCTCTCAGTACCATCTTCTGTCCACTCACAGGTGTTCTATTAAGGTATTTTCTTCAGCAAATGACACCTTTTTCTGCTATGTATGTTCTCCCAAATCAAATCCACTACTCATGGAAAGATGTGTTTCACCATTACTGCTGTGAAGCAAATGTGACACCAAAGACTTTAAAAGCCTCCCAAGGCGACATTGCAAAAATTTTTGCAAGGCAGAAGCAAAGCCTCCCATGGTGACACCTCTCTGGGCAAGTCTATTTAGATGGCTGAACTTCATTTAGGAAAAAATCCAGACCAGTCATCAATATTCACACCATTTCTCTGTTGCTAAGCACTTTTAAGAGGAAGTGAAGCATATGGTCAAGGAGACCAAGGTGGATGACTTAACTTTTCCCATTCAGTGTTCCTCACCTGGGTTCTGGTGTCAGTACTGACCAATCAGTACCTACCATATCAGGACACTGAGAAAAAAATGTGTGTGTGTTGGCATTGGGGTGGCAAAGTGGATGATGGGTAATTAGGACCAGTTCTATAAGCAACAGAAGCTGAGATAAGTGATTTTTCTCCCTACAATTTGTTTTCTCTCTTTTGATCATAGACCAAGAATTTTCATGTAAAACAATGATATCTTGGGAGTGGTAGTTCTGTCTGCCATCAATTTTTAGAAGATCAATATCCCTAGAATTCACAAACTTTATTTCCTAATAAAACTAAAACTTTCCTGAAATAAATTCACAAAAGTAATTGTGTGAATAATTCATAAAGTACACATAGGTGTCACAGAAAGAAGTCTTCATATAGCAATGATGGAAACATTCTTTTTTCCTTGTTGAATGGGACTACAGGACTGACTGGCGCTGGACACTCCAGGGCAAGGAAGCAGACTCTCAGACTCATGGTGCTTTAAAATTTCTTATGTTCCAATCTAGTGTTCTGATAAACAGGGAAAACCAATTCTTTGTAGTTCTATTTATCTTGGGGGCAGAAGTACATTATATAAAAGATAAATTACTATAGGTGACATTCTCTTGGAAGATTATTTCTCAATCATAAAGTATTCAGAACTATTTGTAAAGCCTATAGATAGACTGATACCATTACTCTATTTATATTAAAATCCATGATGCTAATGTAAGCTTAGGAAGGCGAACTTTGACCAAGATGGATCATAAAGCTGTAAAATCTAACCCATTCATTGTATATCCATGGTTATTTTCAGTTCACTGACCAAAAATCTTTATGAAAGTTTGATTACAAACAGTTACTGCCTATAACCAACTCCATTTATAGTAAATGGTATTTTAATACATAACAATAGATGTGTCTACTTTAGACAGATGATATGGAATTTCCAGTGTCAGCAGCAGCAATGAAGCTATTTTTCAATTACTAGAATGCAAGGCAGCACTTACTCCTTTTTATTTTTCTTGAAAGAGTACCATATGTCATTTTTCTCTTTGAGGAAATGGCTGTTGGTACTGGAGCACATTTGGTCATTTTCTGAGGCTACAAGGAGTAAATTGTATATCATCTCCCTTACATTGAATTTTAATCCATCATTAAGAAATACTGATTTTCACTTCTGGTTAGAATGGGGAGAACATGTTAATCAACTGGAATTCTTATTCACTGCTAGGGAATTCTAAAATAGTACAACCACTTTGGAAAGAGTTTGTTTCTTATAAAGTTAAATAAACATCTACCCTACGACCTACCAATTCTCCTCCTAGATAATTTCCCAAGAGACCTACCAATTCTCCTCCCTAGATAATTTCCCAATATATGTGTAGAAAAGGATTTTTACAAGAATATTTATTTCTGCCTTATTCTTTTTTTTCCTTAAAAACTTTTTTTTTTTTTTAAAGTCAAGGAGAGGGATCCCTGGGTGGCGCAGCGGTTTGGCGCCTGCCTTTGGCCCAGGGCACGATCCTGGAGACCCGGGATCGAATCCCACATCAGGCTCCCGGTGCATGGAGCCTGCTTCTCCCTCTGCCTGTGTCTCTGCCTCTCTCTCTCTCTCTCTCTGTGACTATCATAAATAAATAAAAAAATTAAAAAAAATAAAGTCAAGGAGATTTGGTGCTGACTGGCTGTGTGTTGTGTTGGGCTCTTAAATCTATTCTTTCTGGCAGCACAAGAACTAGGATGCTGGCCCTTGTCCATATATTTATCACATTGCCATGTAATGCTAGGAGGTGTGGTAGTAACCCAGACTTCTAAGAGAATATGCAGCTATGCTTTAATCCTGGTAAGTGAGTATACATTTTTTTATTGAAATCTGTGGATAGTTTGAGACTTTTACAAACAGAAGGACAAGAGCTTTTGGCTCTCTGAGCTTTGGACAGTTCTCATGTAATTGGATTCCTGCATGAGAGAGAGAAAACAGTTCAGGCAAATCCTATAGTAGGAGTAATGATGTGAGGAAAGGTGAAACTGGGTAAATCTGTTTTATTCTTAATAGCGTCAAACTAGAAACAACCTAAATGCCCACCAACAGCTACTCAGGAATAAAAAGAAATTGACTATTGATATAAACAGTAACATGCATGGATCTAAAAAAAACTAGGATGAGTGGAAAATGTCAAATACAAAAGAGTAAACACTAAGTTATTTCTTTATATGAAACTCTAGGGTAGTCGCACATCAGCTATGGAAAATCAGGTCTTTGATCACCTGAGTTGGGGTACTGGCTGGAAAGGGATGTGAAGTGACTTTGGAGAGATTGAAATGTGCTGTATGCTGATGGGGCATTATTTATGTAGGGATATACATTAGTCAAAATACATCAAAGTGTATACTTAAAAGCTGTGTATTGGCTTATATATGAACGACTCTCTAATAAAGTTGATAAAAACGAAACACTGGCATCCAGAATATTTGAGACATATACAATCATATGTTTATTGAATACCTACTATTTTCCAGAAAAGTTGATATACTAATGAACAAAGCTAACAAGGTTTCATTCTAACCTTCATGAAACTTGTGTTCTAGGGGAGGATGCCAGACAATGAAAGAATAAACAATAAATGTATAAGATGCCAGGGAGATACTGCCTAACCCTGGAAGTTGTCTGTGAGAGTTATCACTCACTATTCTGCAGATGGATGGCTTTCTTACATCTGCACTTGACAGTGTTCTATGACCCCAAATACAGAAAGTTAAAGACGAGGAGCAATGGTCAATATGGACAGGAGTAGGTCATATGTGTGTGTGTGTATGTGTGTATTTCATTTTACTTATTCCTCTCATGTGCATTCCATGTAATTTCCCAGGAACATTGAGCCCCAGTTGCTCACAGAAGGTAACTGATCCATTAACACATTCTTTCATGGTCCTTCTTTCTTCTCCTTCTCATTCCTTGTTCCCTTTTCATGGCCTCTGTGATCACCTCATGAAATAACAATTTGCATCCAAATACTTTTCTCAAGGTTTGCTTCTAGAGGTTTGCTAAAACCCTGTTGAAGCTTGTTTAAAGTTTTCTAAAATCCTGGATAGAGAGAGATGAGAATGCTGGAGATGGCAGAGTGGAGGAAGGGGCTATTTGACATAAGATGGTCATAAAAAATTTATCTGAGAAGATGACACTTGAGTAGGGGGAAGTCCAGAGTGGCACACTTTGTAAGCTGTCAGAATTGGATGTTTGAAGCCATGGAACTGGAAAGAATCACCCAGAGAGTGAGTGTAGATAGAGAAAGGCTTGTGGGCTGAGATCTGAACATGCCATTATTTAGCAATTGGGAGGTTAAAAAGGATATAGAGAGAGGTGAATAGAAACATCCAGTGAGTATAGGTGGAAAATAAAAAGAGAATGATGTTTTAGAAGCTGAGTCGAAGAAAGTATTCTAAGAATGGGAGAGTGATAAACTAGATCAAATGATAATTATATCAAGACAGATAAGGACAGGGATTGACCATTGGATTTCACAATATGGAAGCCATCATTGGTGACCTTGACAAGAGTTGTTTCCTTGAAGAGGTGGAGATAAAAGTCTCATTAGATGGAGTAAGAGCAAAAGAGAATGGGAAGATATAAAATAGAAAAATCTTCAGATGATATTCTCTGTAAAGTATTGCTCAAAAGTGGGGGCAGTAGGTGAAAGGTAGGTTAAGGTTCAAGGAATGATTTGTTTCCTAAAAATACAGGTATTATATACATGCACATTTGCTGAGGGATTGATAGAGCAGGGAGGAAGAAAAAAATCAAGGATGCAAGAGAAATCAGGGGTGGCAGCTAAAAGTATATCCTGGAGTAGGCAAAAGAGGATGGACTCTGATTGTTCAAATGGGGGGGTGGGGGTTAGCTTGAAATGGAGCAAGGACCTCTGATCATTAGTAACAGGAGGGATGAATTACAGTTTGATTCCAAATGTCTTGCATGAATAGATGTAGTGGAAGTCTGGAAGTTCTCTTCTAATTAATTGTTTCTCAGCAGCATAGGTATCAAGTCATCAGCTGATATTAAGGAGAGGAGGAGCTTTGGTGATTTGAGGAGAAATGAGAAGCTGTGTCATGGACATCTAAAAGGGTGGTACAGGGAACTGATCAGGTGAACGTGTGAGTTGTTGGCAAGGCACTGAAAATTACTTGGAGCCGATGGTCATGACTCTAAGACCAATCAGTGTGATTTTGTGTTTTCTTCAGCAATGGGTGCAGCAGGCATGGATTCGGCAGAGAATTAGGGTTTAGCCAGGTTTGGGATTTTGCTGAGGAAGAAAGATGCAGGGAAAAAGGAGGCAAGTTGCTGAGCTGTATGCAAAGATTATAAGAGTGGACCATGAACACAAGGCTGGGATGCAGTGAAAAGATGGAAGTGTCACTGGATTGAAGAATTGTTGAAGTTGGATTAATCAGAGGGAACAAACTAGAAAAAAAGCATGTGTTAGAAAGTGTGATACTTCAAGGCACCTGGGTGGCTCAGTCAGTTGAGTGGTCTGATTCTTGGTTTTGGCTCAGGTCATATCTAAGGGTCCTGAGATGGAATCCACATTGGACTCCAAGTTCTATGGGGAGTCTGCCTGAAGTTTCTCTACCTCTGCTCGCCCCCCACTCATGCATACACACTCTCTCTAAAATAAGTAAATAAAACATTAAAAAAAAACAAACAAAAGAAAATAAGATGCTTCAAGTTGAAATATTGGGAAGGCTTAGGTTACTGAGAATGACACAACTAGGGTATGACCATGGGAATGACCACAACAGTGAGGTTGAAGATAAGAGAAAAGGGGTTCAGGGACTTGAGGGCCAGGGTATTGAAAGAGTACCTACATGGATATTAATATCACCAAGAGTTTATAATGGCATCAAAGACAGTTGCAATAAGCAAGGAGCTAAACCTTTAAAAGAATGAGGGGTGTGACCAAGAGGTGACAAATGACTGTAACAAGAAGGTGAGCAGATAAACTACCTGGATGTCTGCTTGCTTCTTGAACACACGGGGCACACTTTTGCCTTATGGTCTTTGTTCTTTTCATTCCCTCTGACTGAATGTTCTTTCTGATATTAGTGTTATTTCCTTCTTCACCTCATTTAGGTCTTTGCTCATATTTCATTTTCTCAGTAAGATCATTTCTGATCATCCTATAAAGATCAACTTCCCTATCCATCCTAACATGTTATTTCCTACTTCCAATGTATAACACACTAATATATTTCACTTGCTTTATTTTGTATGTTTCCCTCTTACTAGACTTCAGACAGCAGAACTATTTTACTCTAATTTACTGCTAAATCCCTAATGTCCAGGACAGTGTCTGACATATGGTAGATGCTCAAGAAATATTTGCTGATGCTCTGATGATATAAGCTTTTGGGGCTGTAGGGAAAGAGAGGGACAAGGTCTGGAAACAGTAGTGATGAGCAAGAAAGACACCGAGCTCACCTCCAGGCTGAGAGATTCTATAGGTGTAGAAGAAATAGAAGCCTTTTGAGTAGGAGCCAGTTAAGAGGGCTCCAGGGAGCACTGTTTAATAGTTTTCACTGGACCAAGTTTCAGAACAAAGGTGGAAAGGAACGCTCCAAGTAGAGCTGAAGATTTAGCTGATTTTGGCTGTGGGTTACAGAGGGGCCTGGGAGGTTTTCAGGACAAGGAGAGAGGTGGCAGCTAGTGGGAGATAGAGTTGTACAGAAGAAGTGGATGTCTGCGTGAGTGAGGTAAACCAGGTAGGGCTCTTCCTGATGGACTTTTAGGAAATGGTGGTGTCAAAGCATTGATGATTTGGGTTTAGAAGATATATCAATGTTACCCAGGATCACACAGGTTTCTAGAACTCTTCATAGGTGTGGATAACATTGTAGAAAGGCACACAGAGGACAGGTATCCCCAACATCTAGCACATCTGATTGATCTGTAATAATATTGTTGGTGGAAATAATGAATGGAAAAATTAGTACTGAATTAAATAGTTAATTCTAAAGAGGGGAAAAACATAGAGTAATTCTTTAATTCCTAAAGAGTCACTAATGAGAGAGTCACTAAAGAGTATGCTATGTAAATCCACAGAGGAAATGCCAAAGAAATAAATGTAGGACACAGCCTTTGCCCTTGAACACTTCAGAGTTAAACACAAATTATGTTCATTGTTATAGAACGCTGCATTGTTTTAACGAAGTACAAAAAAAAAAATCATAAAGTGAACAAATGTTCTAATTTTAAACAGGAAAAACAGCACATTTGACTAACTGAGTCAGGAATGTAGCCTACTTTGCATACAAAGTCACAGGAGACAACGGGTTTGTGAATGATGATGATCAAGGATGACCTTCATGTTGTTCTTGTCTAGGCCAATTAATTGTATCGAATCCTGGGAGATTTATTTCTTCCCGATGGTTCAGTTTGTTCTTTCTTCTTAAAAACAAGGCTTAGAATTTCTGAGTTATTAGATGAGAAGTACTAAAAGATTGCCAAAAACCAGTTTTGGTTGGCTTTTAGAATGAATTTTATTCACAGAAAGAAGGTATGAGCAAGGGAGCAGTAAGCCTGGCTCCTATTACACCTGAGAGTTCTTGTAGGCTCAGAGATTACCTGTGCAGAGAAAGGAGCAGCCTACATGTCCCTTGGGTGGTAAAGACCAGGCTTCCAGCCCCTGGGGAATCAATTTATTTGTTTATAACACTGGGTTGAGGGCATGAGGAAGTCATTTGTAAATGTGTTTCCAAGCTGCTAAACTGTTAAACATCAATTTTAAAGGCTCAGAAGGGGAAAAAATGCAAAAGCCCTTTGAATAATTCAAATATGGAGAATAATTTACCTACTATCTCAAAGTTATCGTAGCCATTTTGGGAGCATATTTAGAATAAACAGGTCACTCACCTCTCCTTGAATCTCATTACTACTACAAAGTCATGTGTGTACTACCCTGACCAGTCTGGAGGCAACTTTCATGACGGCAGTACCCCAAAAGTCTTAGCCCATCCCTCCAGGCAGTAGTTCTCAAAGTGTGTTCCAGGGACTAATTGGAAAGGGAGGTATCAAGACCCAAACAGGGGAACCATGAGGTCAGACAATGTTCATAATTATACTAAGATCTTCCCTTTTTCACTGTCTCTCTTTTTAAAAATGAATAGCAGGGGATCCCTGGGTGGCTCAGCAGTTGAGGGCCTGCCTTTGGCCTGGGGTGTGATCCTAGAGACCCAGGTTTGAGTCTCACATTGGGCTCCCTGCATGGAGCCTGCTTCTCCCTCTGCCTGTGTCTCTGCCTCTCTCTCTCTGTGTCTCTCATGAATAAATAAATAAAATATTAAAAAAATAAAAGTGAATAGCAGTAGAGTTGTCCAGAGACTACATGTCACATTAAAAATACATTATTTACATTCAGGTGTAATGAATTAATTATTCTTATTTTAAAAAATGCTGGGACACCTGCACCCCAATGTTTATGGCAGCAATGTCCACAATAGCCAAACTGTGGAAGGAGCCTCGGTGTCCATCGAAAGATGAAAGGATAAAGATGTGGTTTATGTATCCAATGGAATATTACTCAGCCATTAGAAATGACAAATACCCACCATTTGCTTCGACATGGATGGAACTGGAGGGTATTATGCTGAGTGAAATAAGTCAATCGGAGAAGGACAAACATTATATGGTCTCATTCATTTGGGGAATATAAATAATAGTGAAAGGGAATATAAGGGAAGGGAGAAGAAATGGGTAGGAAATATCAGAAAGGGAGACAGAACATGGAAGACTCCTAACTCTGGGAAATGAACTAGGTGTGGTGGAAGGGGAGGAGGGCAGGGGGTGGGGGTGAATGGGTGACGGGCACTGAGGGGGGCACTTGACGGGATGAGCACTGGGTGTTATTCTGTATGTTGGCAAATTGAACACCAATAAAAAATACATTTATTATTAAAAAATAAACTAATAAATACTAAAATTCTTCTTTTTAAGATAGATAACCTAACACAAAAGCACTTTGGAGTTTCTCAATAACTTAAAAGTATAAAGGGGTCCTGAGGTAAAAAAAAAAACTGAGAACTATGGCTTTATGATTATCCTGAATTTGTTGAAGACTATGGGACTTAGCCTTTCCTTACTAGCCTTTCTCCATGAAAAAATATACCTAAAAGCTCTTGTCTCCCCCAGTTGGTTAAATGACAAAAATCTAGCGCCAAAAGCCAGCTCGCGGATCAGAAGAAACAAGATTGTTTGCTTGTGTTGCTTCTCCAGGTCCACCTGGGCTTCAGGCCATTGGTGACCTGAACCCACCGAAGACTCTACCTAAACATACATTTGTCCTCCCCACCGGAGCTCTCACAAGCCCTGGGCCTTTTCCTGTTGCTTACAGTAAACTATGGTCCTGCCCAGATGCCTTCAACCAATAGAGACTTTACCAATCATGGGTAAAGAAAGAGGAGAACCAGTTTGAGGATAGAGATAACTAGGGAGATGAGGGAAGTCCTAGACTCCTGTGGCCCTACTGTGTCTAGACCTGCCTATTCTGTTTCTGCTTTAGACATCTAAAGCATAATTGCAACGTGTAAATTGCCCTGGGTAACATTGACATTTTCACAATATTAATTCTGCCAATCCATGAGCATGGAATATTTTTCCATCTCTTTGTGTCTTCTTCAGTTTCTTTCAGAAGTGTTCTATAGTTTTTAGGGTATAGATCCTTTACCTCTTTGGTTAGGTTTATTCCTAGGTATTTTATGCTTTTGGGTGCAATTGTAAATGGGATTAACTCCTTAATTTCTCTTTCTTCAGGCTCATTGGTAGTGTATAGAAATGCCATTGATTTCTGGGCATTGATTTGTATCCTGCCACGCTACCAAATTGCTGTACGAGTTCTAGCAATCTTGGGGTGGAGACTTTTGGGTTTTCTATGTAGAGTATCATGTCATCGGCGAAGAGGGAGAGTTTGACTTCTTCTTTGCCAAATTGAATGCCTTTAATGTCTTTTTGTTGTCTGATTGCTGAGGCTAGGACTTCCAGTACTATGTTGAATAGCAGTGGTGAGAGTGGACATCCCTGTCTTGTTCCTGATCTTAGGGGAAAGGCTCCCAGTGATTCCCCATTGAGAATTATATTTGCTGTAGGCTTTTCGTAGATGGCTTTTAAGATGTTGAGGAATGTTCCCTCTATCCCTACACTCTGCTACACTCTGAAGAGTTTTGATCAGGAATGGATGCTGTATTTTGTCAAATGCTTTCTCTGCATCTAATGAGAGGATCATATGGTTCTTGGTTTTTCTCTTGCTGATATGATGAATCACATTGAATGTTTTACGAGTGTTGAACCAGCCTTGTGTCCCAGGAATAAATCCTACTTGGTCATGGTGAATAATTTTCTTAATGTATTGTTGGATCTGATTGGCTAGTAACTTGTTGAGAATTTTTGCATCCATGTTCATCAGGGATATTGGTCTGTAATTCTCCTTTTTGGTGGGGTCTTTGTCTGGTTTTGGAATTAAGGTGATGCTGGCCTCATAGAACGAATTTGGAAGTACTCCATCTCTTTCTATCTTTCCAAACAGCTTTAGTAGAATAGGTATGGTTTCTTCTTTAAATGTTTCATAGAATTCCCCTGGGAAGCCATCTGGCCCTGGATTTTTGTGTTTTGGGAGATTTTTGATGACTGCTTCAATTTCCTCCCTGGTTATTGGCCTGTTCAGGTTTTCTATTTCTTCCTGTTCCAGTTTTGGTAGTTTGTGGCTTTCCAGGAATGCGCCCATTTCTTCTAGATTGCCTAATTTATTGGCGTATAGCTGTTCATAATATGTTTTTAAAATCTTTTTGTATTTCCTTGGTGTTGGTAGTGATCTCTCCTTTCTCATTCATGATTTTATTAATTTGAGTCTTCTCTCTCTTCTTTTTAATAAGGTTGGCTAATGGTTTATCTATCTTATTAATTCTTTCAAAGAATCAACTCCTGGTTCTGTTGATCTCTTCCACAGTTCTTCTGGTCTTGATTTTGCTGAGTTCTGCTCGAATATTTATTAACTCTCTTCTTCTGCTGGGTGTAGGATCTATTTGCTGTTTTTTCTCTAGCTCCTTTATGTGTAAGGTTAGCTTTTGTATTTGAGTTCTTTCCAGTTTTGAATGGCTGCTTGTATTGCGATGTATTTCCCCCTCAGGACTGCTTTTGCTGCATCCCAAAGATTTTGAACGGTTGTATCTTCATTCTCATTAGTTTCCATGAATCTTTTTAATTCTTCCTTAATTTCCTGGTTGACCCTTTCATCTTTTAGCAGGATGGTCCTTAACCTCCACCTGTTTGAGGTCCTTCCAAACTTCTTATTGTGATTTAGTTCTAATTTCAAAGCATTATGGCCTGAGAATATGCAGGGGACGATCCCAATCTTTTGGTATCGGTTCAGACCCGAGTTGTGACCCAGTATGTGGTCTATTCTGGAGAAAGCTCCATGTGCACTTGAGAAGAATGTGTATTCAGTTGAGTTTGGATGTAAAGTTCTGTAGATATCTGTGAAATCCATCTGGTCGAGTGTATCATTTAAAGCTCTCGTTTCTTTGGAGATGTTGTGCTTAGAAGACCTATCGAGTATAGAAAGAGCTAGATTGAAGTCACCAAGTATAAGTGTATTATTATCTAAGTATTCCTTCACTTTGGTTACTAACTGATTGATATATTTGGCAGCTCCCACATTCGGGGCATATATATTGAGGATTGTTAAGTCCTCTTGTTGGATAGATCCTTTAAGTATGATATAGTGTCCCTCTTCATCTCTCACTACAGTCTTCGGGGTTAATTTTAGTTTATCTGATATAAGGATGGCTACCCCTGCTTTCTTTTGAGGACCATTCGAATGGTAAATGGTTCTCCAACCTTTTATTTTCAGGCTGTAGGTGTCCTTCTGTCTAAAATGAGTCTCTTGTAGACAGCAAATAGATGGGTCCTGCTTTTTTATCCAGTCTGACACCCTGCGCCTTTTGATGGGGTCATTAAGCCCGTTCACGTTCAGAGTTACTATTGACAGATATGAGTTTAGTTTCACCATGATATCTATTCAGTCCTTGTTTTTGTGGATTGTTCCACTGAACTTCTTCTTAAAGGTGAATTTTAAGAGTCCCCCTTAAAATTTCTTGCAGAGCTGGTTTGGAGGTCACATATTCTTTCAGTTCCTGCCTGTCTTGGAAGCTCTTGATCTCTCCTTCCATTCTGAATGAGAGCCTTGCTGGATAAAGTATTCTTGGCTGCATGTTCTTCTCATTTAGGATCCTGAATATATCCTGCCAGCCCTTTCTGGCCTGCCAGGTCTCTGTGGAGAGGTCTGCTGGTTACCCTAATACTCCTCCCCATAAAAGTCAGGGATTTCTTGTCTCTTGCTGCTTTAAGGATCTTCTCTTTATCTTTGGAATTTGCAAACTTAACTATTAAATGTCGAGGTGTTGAACGGTTTTTATTGATTTTAGGGGGAGATCTCTCTATTTCCTGGACCTGAATGCCTGTTTCCCTTCCCAGATTAGGAAAGTTTTCAGCTAGGGTTTGTTCAAATACATATTCTGGCCCTCTGGCCCTTTCAGCACCCTCGGGAACCCCAATTAAAAGTAGGTTTTTCTTCCTCAGGCTGTCATTTATTTCCCTTAATCTATCTTCATGGTCTTTTAATTGTTTGTCTCTTTTTTCCTGTTTCCCTCTTTGCCATCAACTTGTCTTCTATGTCACTCACTTGTTCTTCCACTTCGTTAACCCTCGTCATTAGGACTTCTAGTTTGGGTTGCATCTCATTCAATTGATTTTTAATTTCTGCCTGATTAGCTCTAAATTCTGCAGTCATGAAGTCTCTTGAGTCCTTTATGCTTTTTTCTAGAGCCACCAGTAGCTGTATAATAGTGCTTCTGAATTGGCTTTCTGACATTGAATTGTAATCCAGATTTTGTAATTCTGTGGGAGAGAGGACTGTTTCTGATTCTTTCTTTTGAGGTGAGGTTTTCCTTCTAGCAATTTTGCTCAGTGCAGAGTGGCAAAAGCAAATTGTATTGGGAAAAGGAGAAAAAGAGGAGAGAAAGAAGGAAAGGAAAGAGAAAAAGAAAAAAGAAAAAAGGAAGAAAAAAAAGAAAAAAAAAGAGAAGAAAAAGAGAAAGAAAAAGAAAGAAAGGAAGAAAAAGGTGGGGAAAGCAAACAGAAATCAAAAAGAAAAAAAAATACACGGGGGAGTATCTTCTGATTCTGTATACTTTAAGTCCGTTGACTTCCCCTGGAACTTGTCCGTCTAACTGGTCTTCTGGGGGAGGGGCCTGTTGTGCTGATTTTCAGGTGTTAGCACTTGGGGGAGCTGCTCTGCCCCTGCCTGGTGCAGGGCTCAGTGGGGGTTGTTTACCCCGTGAGGCCCCAGGAGGAACAACTGCAGTGGCAGCAGCCAGCTCCAGAGCCCTGGAGTCAGCTCCCGCAGTAACCCCGGAGCTCTCGGTCTGCAGGGCCTGGAGGCTCCGGGTGGGGCCGCTGATCTGCATTGCTCGGGGCAGGAGCGTCCTCCCTGTCCTGTGCCCTCCTGGCCTTTGCCTGTCCCGGGGGAGGCCGATCCTGGGCTGTGTCCCCGGCGCCCTGTGCTCCCAGGTCTGCGCTGTTGGGTTCGCCCTCCAGGCCCCGCAGCCCCCTCCGCGGAGCCGCCGCCCGAGCCCCTCCGAGCTGCTCCTGGAACCGCGCAGTCCCGTCTGCACGGAGCCTCTTCCTCTGACCGAGCCCCCCCACCCCCCCGCCGAGGCTCCCCGCCCCGCAGCCCCCACCCCCGAGCCCCCCAAGCTGCTCCCGCCCCGCAGCCCCCTCCTCGGAGCCTCCGCCCGAGCCCCTCCGAGCTGCTCCGGGTCCCGCCCTGTGCGCTGCAGCCCTTAGGGAGCTCGGCGCACTCTCCCGGGGCGCAGGTGTCTGTTAGTGTCCCCGGGAGCCCGAGGACATCCCCGCCCTCCTGGGTCCTGCTCCACCTCCCCGCGAGCCCCTTTCCGCCCGGGAAGGTCGGTGCAGCTCCTGCTCCTCCGGGACGGGGCTCTCCTGTCCTGGGGACACTCGCCCCGGCCTCAGCCCAGCTCCTCGCGGGCCCCTCCCCCTCGGAGGCCTTTTGTTTCATTTCTTTTTCCCCGTCTTCCTACCTTGGTAGAAGCGCGAACTCTTCTCACTGTTGCATTCCAGGTGTTCTCTCTTTAATTCTCAGGCCGAATTCGTAGATTTTCAGGATGATTTGAAGGTTATCTAGGTAATTTGGTGGGGACAGGTGACTTGGGGACCCTACTCCTCCGCCATCTCGCCCCTCCTCTCTTCTGTGGTATTTCTAAAGTTGATTTGATTATGTGGTTGATGGAATATAAAGAAAAGTTTCTCTTTGCCTGGTTAATCTATACAAATTGGATTAGACGGACAGCTAAAATCTTTTAAGGATATATATTTCAGCTAATGGTAGAAACAGCAATAGAAAATATGGAGGCCGAAAAAAGAAAGGACAAATCCTCTTTTTTTTTTTTTAAATATTTTATTTATTCATTCATGAGAGACACAGAGAGAGGCAGAGACACAGGCAGAGGGAGAAGCTGCCTCCTCACGGGGAACCCAATGTGGGACCTGATCCCAAAACTCCAGGATCACCCCTGAGCCGAAGGCAGATGCTCAACTGCTGAGCCACCCAGCTGTCCCAAAAGGACAAATTCGTAATAAGTTTTCAACTTTAATTTTAAGTCTGGGTCAAATGTCCATCTTAAAAAATCTTGAGGTAATGCGTCCTTCTTATCAGTATATTGTTTGTCCACATGAATTCCCATCTGACAAATTTATCCCTATTAATTCCAGAAGCTAAATTTCCAATCTTTTTGAACCTGAGCTTGAATGTCTTGATTTTAAGTGATTTATTGATGAAATTAAGAAACGTTAGCTTTTGCAGGAAAAGGATCTATTGTGTGCATATGGAGAAATGTTTCATACTGGCATGGCGTGTAGTTGCTGCTTTCGTTTTTCATTGGATGATTCTTATTGTAATGGCTTCACAGGTTTTAGTCGTGAAGGTAGAGAGTGAGGCTGTTGAGGATTCGGTTTGTTGAGTTTATCCTAAAGACTTGGCATCGAGGCTCCCCTCACATGAACAGCTGAAGAGGTAGTAGAGTCTAAAGAGCACTCATGATGGCCTCAGTAGGGAACTGAAGGGAGTCTATGTTATTGAGATTTTTTAAAAAACCCACTTAAACAATCAAGTGCTTTGTGTGCTATTTTCCAGGATTTTTAATATGCAAGCCTAAGAAAAATGAGCAAGTATTCCCTACCTTTCAGAAAAGTACATGACTGAGAAGAAAAGATTATATCTGATTGGCAAGATGGCAGTTTTTCTGCTGTTCCTGCTGGACACATCAGCTTCTTGATTGTTTGAAGGGATGCTTTTGTGCTGGTATGTGCCATCCTTTCTTATTTTGGCACTTGATGAAAGAGATAACCTGGCACAGGCTCTTGGAAACGACATTAACTGTGGATTTGTACCATGTGTCAATAAAAGTATCTTCATTTTCAAACACTGTCCTAAAATCACTTTCTTGAATTTGGAAGTTGAAGTATTTCCAGACTACATGCTTTAGCTGAGTAAGCAGAGTGAAGAAATAGGCATCCAGCCAAATGTGCTGTTATGGATAATGAGCAGAAAGTGTTCCGTTGCTGGGACAAGGAGGCATGCATTCCACTCCTAGAATTGCCCTTAGTGATTTGAGTGTGTGTGGTTGTGTGTGTTGCGGGGGAGAAGGGTGAAGAGATGTGAGAGGATAGTCAGGGAAGAAGAAAAGAGAAGCATCATGAATACAAATTCAACCTCGTTTTGTGGGAAGAGCTGTAAATGGTGGATGCCATGTTGGACCATTCTGAACAGCCAGTAGCATTTTTTTTTTTTAATGTCATAGCAGTGACTCAAATGTATTATTCTCTATTTGAACAAAGATATCAAAGAAACTCAGTGGAAGGGCTAAGAGACAGGCCATTTCTGAATAAAATAAACAGGTAAGAAGGCAATTTAATGAGCTTCTTACCATGAGGCAAGAAAGGTAAGTGGTTAAATGAAAGAAAAGATTCAATCAGCTAGTACGCCTCATTTGCAAAAAGTTTCCAGTTCTCAAAAATCTCACATTGGAAGGTGAAGTAAAGGGCATCTGAACGCTGTTCAATTCAGTACCGAGGTTTTAATAAGGACTAGGAACCTGTCATTTTAATCTGCATGGTGTTCTCTGTTCTTTTCTATAATTATATTGTTCTTCAAAGAGGAAGCCAAGTAGGCTGGGGCGATTTCTCTGAGAAAGAAAAACCTGAACAGCCTCCATAGGGATGAATCACTTACAATGAAAGAACCCTTGATCATGATTTTCAGATCATTTCACTCCATCACAGAATATTCCCTTAAGAGGTGACATGAGGCATTGAAGTAGTTCCCTTGAGGTGGTGTGGTTCCCCTCCCAACCTGTGTGGGAGGTGGGCTTTGAGAACTGAGGTGGGAAATAAAAGGGAGTAGAGTTCGAAGGTGGGGAATGGTCTCCCCAGAGGAGCTCCTCTAGGATCTCAGATGAGAGGGTTCTTGAGAATCAAGCAAGTAGCTTCTGAGGGCTAAATAAGCACTCTTAGAACTGCCCTGGGGAAGGGAGTAAGGAGAGGAAAGTCAATGGTGAGGCAGTGTTCGGGGCCCCATTTATAACCACCATGACTCTATTTAATTCTGCTTAATATTGAACTTCACTAGGGTTCCACACACCAAAGCGTTGAGAAGTATGGTGCATGCCATGGCGGATTGCCTAATCCTTAAGGGTCTCAGCACTGTTTGTCTCAGGTGCCATGGGTGTTGGCTAATGACCGTTCATAGCCGAGTCCCTCTCTAGATGCCCACTCCGAGCAGCCCATGTCTCATGACAAAGACCCAGCCCCAGCCGCAATTCAGGAGATCAGGGAAGGGCCAACCCAGCAGCAGAGCTCCCTGAGGGCCTGGCTGCGGACTGTATGGCAACGGCTCACGGCCCCACCTTCTTCCTCAGCCCAGTCCTGCTGCCCTCACTTCCTTGTAGGTGTTACTCCTGAGACTACCTCCATAGTATACCAGCTGTATACACATCTCCAGCTTTGAAAGTCTATTTCCTAGGAAACTTGGCCCAAGAAAAGAAGCTAAAAGACATGTGAAAATGACCAGACAAATCGATCACTACAGGTCTTTGACTCTTTATGTTTGTTCATCCAATAAATAGTTCATGAGGACCTACTATGTGCCAAGGGTTATATGATTTCATAACTGTGCCTGGAGACATCAGAGGACTTTAGAATCTTAAGAATAGATTGACTAAATTTGAATTTCTCTCTAAACTCTTTGGAGTTATCATGCATGCATAATCTTAAAATATTGTTTGCATATTGGTAATCTGAAGGTCAAGTCTGCTTATCAGTAGTTTTTTAATGACCTATAAAGTGGTTTTAATATTTTGATTTAGTTGCAAATTTTAAAAATAAAGTGATTTTGCATAAAATCAAAATTCTGGCTGCTTTTTTTTAAAAAAGATTTTATTTATTCATGAGAGAGAGAGA
This sequence comes from Canis lupus familiaris, assembly GCF_011100685.1. NCBI lineage: Eukaryota > Metazoa > Chordata > Mammalia > Carnivora > Canidae > Canis > Canis lupus. The sequence continues at coordinate 15,993 of NW_023331758.1, read as the reverse complement.
GAGAGAGGCAGAGATACAGGCAGAGGGAGAAGCAGGCTCCATGCAGGGAGCCCAACGTGGGACTCGATCCCAGGTCTCCAGGATTGCACCCTGGGCTGAAGGTGGCGCTAAACTGCTGAGCCACCCAGGCTGCCCAATTCTGGCTTCTTTTAAAAACAGAACATCTGGCAACACAAGACGTTCCTAGAAGATAACAATCAGCCAGAGCTAATTAACGGCTGTCTTTAAAACTAGTGCCCATTCTAGTTTGCCATAGTCCTCACTATGCCCTATTGTAGCTGGCCCACATTGCTTGTACTTCCATCTAGGCCTCTGTACGTATTCAAATTTGTGACCTTTTCCCCAATTCTAGGTCCATAAGGGTTTCTCTCAGTCTTCGGATCATTCTTTAATGATTCTGTGGTGGAGGAAATTTGGGTTTATCCCTTAAGCCTGGTCTACCCACATGAGATGGTCTCATAAGTATTTAGTATTCTTCTATCAATGTAAAGCACAGCATTGAAAGAAACAATCCTACTCCTCTAGTTTCTTCATTTTTGAATAGTGCTTTTCAGAAATAGTCATTCAATGTGCACACCGCATTAAGCACAGGGACCATTTCAGAATTTGTGAGGTGGATCTATTCTCCCAGCTGCACACTTTCCTGCAGGAGCTGAGGAAGCACACTGAGAGAGGCGTGGAGTTTCTCCTCATGGCAAAGGGACAATTGGAGCCCATTTCCACCCACTCAGGCAAGTGCTGTGGCTCCAGGCTGTCCTGACTCTGGCACTTTATCTCAACACAAATGAAGACGCCACAGGAACTGAGCCTTAGGAAAGGTTTTGCTGAGAGAGACAGATTTATTCTGGCAAAGTTCAGGACATTGACCATTAACTGGAATGTTCACAGCAGCCTTTGGCACCGAGTCAAGTCAGGTTGGGTTAAGAGACCCAGCTTATGGACAGAGGAGAAAAAATGTACGCCGTCAGGCAAACCCGGAGGGAGCAAGGGATTCGAGGTGCTAGGTTAGATGACGTAGGGCCTTCTGGCCCCCATGTCACCAGAGGCAGACATGGAAACTCTACCACTTTCTGCAGAGGCTCACTTCTTACTCCTCGACAGAGAGTGACACAAAAGAGGGGTTCCTGGGTGGCTCAGTCGCTTAAGTGTCCTACTCTTGACTTGGGCTCAGGTCACGATCTGAGTCATGAGACTGAGTCCCACATTGGGTCCATGCTCAGTGCTTGAGATTCTCTCTCCCTCTGCCCCTTCTCCCACTCTCTCCCTCTCTAAAAAACAAATAAAATCTTTAAAAAATTAATGACACAAACTAACAGTACCATATACTATTTCCTAACAATGTAAATTACCAATATGAAGCATCGAGACTGTTCTCATTATACCATTTATCTTTAGTCCTATCAGTCCCCACAGGAAGCACAGGATTCTTCTCTCCAGACTTGAAGCACTATTGGTCGTTTTTTTGCTGTCACTTCACCTGCCCCCCAGCTTCTGACATCATCCAGATCTCGCAGTCACTTGTAGCATCCCCTCTGCTAAGTGCTTGCTCTTACTGCAAGCTAGCCCAGCCCCAAGACCATGCCGTCCTCCTCTACGGCTGCCTCAGTGGTGGCCATTGCCTTCCCACAGCCTTCATCACTGTGGGGGCTGGAAATGGGACAACCTTACTCCTTGCTTCATTTGCCACTTGTAAATCCTGGTCTGTCTTTCTTAAAACCCTTCAACGCAGTTCTGGATCCCATCTCCACACCTATGTATAATGATGTGGAGGCATAGTCAGCCCCCATGTCAGCAGACTATCCAACCTGCTACCCCTTCTAAATTAGTCACCCCCCCCCCCCCAAGCCACCTCCCAGATTCTCTGAGGATTTAGATTCCTGGCTCACTGCCACTCTCTCCAACTATGTTCTTATCATAATTATGGTGATTCTAATGACCACAAAGATGAACTCTTCAATATCTTGGCCTTTGAATTCTTTTGTCTCCTCTCTTACAATAATACTCTCCTTAGCCATACATACCTTAGAAATGGCCATTATCAAGAACTGAAACCCCTCTGTAATCTCCATAAATTCAGCATCTTATTCTCCACCCTCTCCCTCTGGCTTTCCAGCTGATTGTCTCCAATATCCTGATTACAAAAAAAGTCCTTGACCCCCACAAGACATTCATTGATTCTACTATCTCTTCCCTGTCCTTCATCACCTTCATGGTGATCATATTTCTTTTTCTATTTGACTTAAGTTTCATGGTTTATCATTATGACCACTCCCTTGTATGAGCCCTCTACTCCCTCACTTCTTTCGCCCTTCATTGTACTTGCCTGGCAAAGCCCTATGACCTGATTTATTTAAGCTTTTAGCCTGTTCTGCCCCCATCCCTACAATGGTTCAGTTGCGCATGGCTGCAAAAAAACATAACGTCACAGACAGATCACAGCTTAAACTCATGACAGTGAACTTTAAATGAGTCCTGAGTGCTACCCGGAAATACTTGTCACTTTCCTTAGTCTATTCAATTTCCATTCTTCTTGACAAGTATTTTATATCTTTTTGGATCTTCAAGCCTCTAATACCTCCTCTGTTCTTAGCCTTAGCTGGTGACATTGCTTCCTATTCACTAAGAAAACAGAAGCATTCAGAAAGTAATTTCCATAAGCTTTTACTACCACATTCACTTACCTCCCTGCACCTAAGTCTTATACTGAGACCTCTTTCTGGAATGTGGAGGACTTTCCCTGGCTCCTATGAAAGGTCAACTCATTCCTTTCACTTGCTCAAGGACATTTTTCATGTGATGCTTCCTCTCTTCTGCATCATCAACTTTCTTCTCAACACACTTTCATGTTATTATTTCTCTTATCTTAAAGAATAATTCTTCACTCCATACCTTTTTCCACATACCGCCTATTTTTCTCCTTCCCTTCTTCACTATAGTACTCCTGGGATTTGTCTTGATGATTAATTCTTTGTGTCAACTTGACGGGGCCTATATTTGATAAAAAATTATTCTAGATGTTTCTGTGAAGATATTTTTTTAGATGAGATTAACATTTAAGTCAGTAGACTTTGAGCAGAGCAGTTAATCTGACATAATGTGGGTGGGCCTCATTCAATCAGCTGAAGGACTTAATAGAAAAGACCAGAAGGAGAGGGAATTCTGCTAACAGACCACCTTCAGACCTGAGGTCCAGCATCACCTCTTCCCTGCATCTCCAGCCTACTGGCCTGTCCTGAGACTTTGGATTTGCCAGCCTTCACAATCACATGAACAATTCCTTAAATTAAGTCTCTTTCTCTTTTTCTTTTTCTCTTTTTCTCTCTCTCTCTCTGTACACACACACACACACACATACACATTCTATTGTTTCTGTTTTTCTGGAGAACCCCAACTAAGCCATTATCCATATCCCTTATTTCTATATTTTCTAATCTAGTTTCATTTATTCCTACTCCAATAGCCCTTGGCCTTCATTACTGCACTAAAACTGTTCCTGTCAAAGTTTCCAATGATCTTCATATGGCTAAACCTGAAGGTCAGTTCCTTGTCCTTCTTTTTCATACTCTATTAATAGCATATACTAACCCATATACTAACCATATTCTTCTTATTAATTTCCTTACCTAGCCTCTTGATTTCTTTTTTACCATATTGGTTGCTCCTTCTGAGTCCCCTTCACTGATTACTTCTGCTTGTCCTACGTCCAAGTGCTCCACAACTTAGTCCATAAACCTTATCTTTTCTCTATGTCACCTCCTGGGTGATCTCTTCCCGGTCTCATCTGGAAGACTCCCAAATTTATATCTCCAGCCTACATGTTTCTCCTGTCTACCTGAAGCCTCTGTGTAGAAGTCTAACAGAGATCTTCAAAAGAACATGTTCAAGACCAAGCTCTTGATATTCCCCTTTACACTCAAACTGTTCCTTCTGATACCTCCCTACCATCCTTTTAGTTGCTCTGGTCACAAATTTTGATTTATCCTTGACTCATCTCTTTTTTCTCATACCTCACATCCAATTTACAGATCATAGAGATGTATGATAGAATATTACTCTTAAAATATATATAGAATCCCACACTGTCTCACCACCTCTGCTGTCACCACCTGGAGCATGCTTCTAGAATCTTTGGATTATTTCAGTAGCCTCTGGAATATTTTAGCTTCCACCCTTGTGCCCCTACAATTCTATTTTCAACATAGCATACAGAGTGAGCTTCTAAACTACCTACCTTAAATTATACCACCACTCTAGGGAGACTCTCTAATGGTGTCCTATCTCACTTGGAACAAAAGCCAGAATTCTCACCATGTCCTGGAAAGCCTTGTGTGACCCAACAGTCTCTTACCTCTTAAACCATTTCTTGCCTCTTTGCAATCATTCTCTTCCTCAGCCACACCAGGCACTCTTCCTATGCTGTTCCTTTCCATGTGCTGATCCATCTGCCTGAAATGCCCTATCCCAGATACCAGCATGGCTTGCTTCTTTATTCCTTTCACATCTCTGCTGGAATTTTCTTTCAGTGAGGACTTCTCTTACCATACTTTCCCTCTCTCCTTTACTTTACTTTTCTCCCTTCCTTTACACCTATTACTGCCATTTGACCCATGACACATTTGTTTGCATATTTTGTTGCGGATCTTCCCCCACTTAAATATGCGCTCCATGAGGATTGAAGCTTTGTCTTTTTCCTTTACTATTTTAACTCTAAAACCTAAACAATGTCTGACATATAGTAAGTACTCAGTAAATATTCGCTGAATAACAAATGAAGGTAATTCCTATGGCATATTATCTAAAAGTTGATAATTATCTGCATAGATCTGACTATTAGCACTGCTATGGAGTTACATATAGAGCACATGTCTGAAAGTGTATTTAACTTATCTTTTTAAAGTCAGAGTCAGCTTATTCTTAGTGATCAGAACCTTCCAGAACATACCAATTTAACTTGTCTCTCCATCAACAATTCATTCTTCATTAACCTCTGTAAATTTCTTTTTAAAAATTATCTTCCAGCACTTCCATGATGGGTACATTCAAAATTTTGATCTGTAGTCATATTAGGTCTAAAACACACAGTCCTTATCTCTGGACAACAAAACAGATTATATACTTTGAGACCTTTTATCCAGGTCGTCTGATAGATCGTCAAGCTCTCAAAGTAAATAACAGTTGGGACAAAGGGTCTGCTGTAACCAACGTGTAGTCTTGAGAGCACAATGAGAGGAGGGGGCCCAAGGATTCTGAAAGAATAAAACCCAGCCTTAAACAAATGCCACAAGGCCAGAAGTAAATAGAGACTTCCCAGAGCAAGGATATCCTCCATGCTTGGGAGAGCCCTCAGTGAGAGCAATCCATCAAGCCAGGCTCAGTAAAAAGGAGGAGACCCAGTCTTTAGTCCTTGCAGAGCTTTGCCAGAGGTCAAAACAAACACAGGATAAATCCCAGACACAGTAAATTGGACCCCTGACAAACAGACACATTTCAACCGGAGATAAGTCTGCAAATTGATGAAATGTAATGAAACCCATAATTAGAAAAAAAGAATAAATAGGCAAAAATGCCTACTCCCAAGAGGAGAAAATTACATTTTCCCCCTTAGAAACACTTATTTGGACATTATTATCTTCCAGAAATGGGTTTTGTAAAGCCTTGGGCAAAGGTTTTACTTAGCTTGCCCTCACAGAGTTAACCCTGAGTTGTGTTCACTCTCACTGCTGTGACCAGATAGAAACATTTATTTTAAAGCATGGGAAATAGGTCTTCGTTGTCAAGGCACTAAATGGTTACCCTAGGTTCTCCTGAAATGAGAACCTACCCGTCCTAAGAGAAGACTATCTAAATGTGTATTTCATTACAGAAATAAAACAAATGAATCAGTTCTTAAGAAATGAAGTGATTTTACTGAGTTGACAGAGAAACTGATTTAAAACTTTGGGTTCCGATCTGTTCAGTTTCTCCATTTCAGCTTTTTACTTAAAATGCCTGAAAACATCTACAAACTCCTTGCTCTGTACCTGTTCCTAACACTCATCTAGCACTTATTCTCTCTTTATAAGCAGGGGTCTAAGAATCCAGGCTACACCCTCTAGCTTCATTGCTACCTGCTAATCATTCCTCAGCCATTTGAAACCTGACTTTGGCTAACTCCACTATACTAGAATCATTCTTGCTAAGGTCACCAAGACTTACTACATGTTGAACACTATGGAGAATTTTTTCAGGTCTTATCTTACTGGAACTCTTCAGTGTCTCTCACGTTATTGATCAATTCCATCTTCCCCAAACTCTGGTTTCCAAGAGTTCATTTTCCTTATGTCTTACTCTATTGATTTGGCCCTTTGCTCTTTGCACTTTGCATCCTTTCTGTTGGGTGCCTTGTCACATCTTATGCTAAAATATATTGTTATTTTTATCTGAGATATCCTAAATCTTCAGGCTGGAAATTCTAAGTTTTAGGTTTCAAAATAGTTACTTTTTGAACAAACTGACAGTACATTCTTCTGGTACTCAGATTCAAATGTCCAGAAATAACCTTACTTTTTTCCCCAACTAATCCCCAGTTAGTAACAGGATTCATCTGTGGCTCCTTCTCCCCCTTTTCCTCACAAAATACTTTCAGACATGAATCCTGACCATGTAGTCACTTACACTTTTGGAATCAATTTATTCTCTTCATCCTTATTATTATTGCCTTTTTAGGCCCTTATCATCTCTCACATGGATCGTTACAACAGCCTATTTAATGGGTTCACTCAGGACAGTCTCCTTCATGGGTCTTGAGTCATCCCAACACAACAATAATGTTTTCTCATGGAAGTAGAGATTAACAGTCATGAGTGTCCACCATATTTGTTCTTAACTCACTTCCTAGAGATAGTTTGCTGTTCATAATGAGGGAGAACCATAAAGTCTATAAAGCCCCCTAACATACTTCTCCTTTAGAAATTAGGCTCCTTTAAAGGTTTGCCCTCTGAGTGATTCACACTTGCTCAGGGTAGGGGTGGAGTAAGACTGGAAAGCTGATGAATCTCATCTTCAGACCCAGTGTAGGGGCTGTATGGGTATTCCCAGGGTGTTTTGCAGCATGGACATTGGTAAGAAATAAAGGGAGAATGGAGTGAAACTCTTTGATAATTTTCTGCCTCTTATTTTGCTGATATTTCTGTTTCATGATTATCAAAAGAGTCCAAATACTGGCTTACCTCCAAAAGGGGGGCATCCACAATTTTATCAGATGCTAGACAAAGAGTCATAGTTGAGGTCTCAGATAAGAGTGCTGTTCACTTCAAATCAATTTAAGGCAGAAAGCAGAGATATCACTGATAATGGTTTTCTGCCCACCCCCTCCTTTCCAGATCCCTAGTCATAAGGGCCTTTCAGCTAAACTGTGCTCTCTTCTACCACAGGGCTTTTGTACATGCTGTTCTCTAAGGCTAGAAACACCCTTGCTTCTCTCCTACTCCACCTACATACCTAATTAATTGCTATTTAACTAGAAATAGTTAATTACTATTGAGTCTTCAGATTTCAGTATAAATCTTTCTTCTCCAGACACTACAACCCACCCTCAAGAATTTCTATTTTCCTATGATCACTTAGGGCCACCTATCTTTTCTTTCCTTCATAGCACTTTGCCCCAGTTTGTGATAAACAACCATCTGGATTGCTATTTGATTATCGTCTAGCCTTTCCCCTCTGGAGCACGAGTACCAGGAAAGTGCAAGCCACATTTATTTTTTAAAAAGATTTTCACCACAATCAATTTTATTTGGCTTTATTTTTTATTATTTTTATCTTTTTCTTACTTAACATGAGATCTAGCATCTTAACAGAATTTAAAATGTACAATATAGTATTATTAACTATAGCCACAGTGTTCTACAGATGTCTAGAATGTACTCATTTTGCTTAACTGGAACTCTATTCCTGTAGAACAGCAACTCCCTCACCCCACCCTCCGCAAACAGAACAAACATATGATCCAGGAGTCTCATTCTTCTATCCAGAAGAATGAACATCAAGATCTCAAAGACATCTGTGTACTTCCGTGTTCATTGCATCATTATTCAATATAGCCAATATATGGAAACACGTGGAGCACATTTGCTTTTGTTCACTGTTTTGTGGTGGTATTTTTCTAGTCCCTTGTGCCTTTCACTATGCCTGCACATGGACAGCACTCAAGAAACAGTTGTTGACTTCCAGAAAATGACTGAGCTCAGAGCTGTCTTGACATAGGAACGTATCTCCACTGAAATCCTCTCTGTCTCCTGCTAATTCTCATCAGTGGACAGAAAAAGAGTTGCTATCATGCATTATGTGAGCTCTTGTCTCCAACAATAGTGCTGGAAAAGGGTTGAAAAGAGGGTCATTTTTCTCTTTTTCCCCTAACATTCTCTTGAAATAAATATGAACGGGCCTCAAAGCGTTCCAGTTTTTCTCTAATAGCCTATTATATATTTCTAGTGCATAAATTTGTCATCTTGACACAATTCTTCAACATATTTTTGGTCTACACTTCTCTGGGGTGTGCTTTTAAGAATTGTATCATGTCCCCTTTTAGTTGATTTTGACCCAGATTTTAAATATTTGATGTTCGTCTTTATAAAGTAGGACCCCTTTCTCAATCTTCCCACCCCCAGGCTGTTTGATTTGTCCACTCTTGCTTTTCTCCCCTAGAGCTAATATTTTTAAGGATCTGTTTTGTGTTAGATATACATTGTGCTGAGGATTTTTTTCCCCTAGGTTAGTTCACATAACACAGAAAGCAATGATCTGATATGAACACCGTTATATTTCTATCTCACAAATCAGGAAACTGAGGTTTAGTGTGCTAGTTCACTGGCTCAGGTCAAATATTTATCATGTGGGACAGAAGATTCTGATTCCAGAGATCACTCTTTTTGTGAACTGAGCAAATCTGAATGAAATTTGGAGGTTTATTTTTAATAGACATCAGTTGCTAGAATAGTAAATGTATTATGGCTATTTTAAACAGATTTTATTTATTTATTTGAGAAGAGAGAGCAAGTGAGCAAGTGCAAGTGGGTGGGGGGAAGGGTAGAGGGAAAGGGAGAAGCTGACTCCTCACTGAGCAAGGAGCCCGATGTGGGGGCTCCATCCCAGGACCCTGAGATCATGACCTGAACCGAAGGCAGACACTTAACCGACTGAGCCACCCAGGCGCTCTCACATTATGGCTATTATATACTATGATGATTAAATAGATGAATCATGGAGTATTTGCTTATACATTTTTATATCTCCTAGTATCTAAAGAAATTAAGTTTTTGTCAGGAGCTTTTAAATGTGAGCATGCAACTTCTTATCACTTCAGTTCATTCAGATGCTCACATGATAACAACCCTGCCCAGTCCTGCCAATGGCCCAAGGCAGGCAAGAGCTAAAGCAGAGGCCAGGGCAGCTAAGACTTATTCATCATGTTCAGGGTGACTTTGAATCCCTTTCTTAGTTTGTTCTGATGGCACATTTATCTACTATTTTCTGGAAGAATTTGCAGCCGAGTTATTACTCTAAGATTTATCCTGGTATGGCAGGCTCTTTACATTGGAGAGGATTTGAGGAAGTGAGGAAGAATTTTCTTAACCAAAAGAACACCTCTGCAAAGGTACAAGTATATTTTTAATTTGCCTGCAAAACCGGTGTTTATGCATTTGGTCAGTGTACTTTACTAATTCACTTGTAGTGATCAGCCAAAGGAAATTTCAGACGCTAATGTCTACATTGGCACTTCCTGGCTGGAGTGATTTTTCTCTCAAGAAAGCAGGACCTCCCTGGGCAGAAGGAGGAAGAAGCTAAGCAAGGCTGCTTTCCTTATCTTTGTGCCTGAGACCTCACTGGCTCTTTGGTCTGCTCTCACATCAGGATTTCTTTTGGCCAGAGGTTACTTTGAACAAAAGGAGTGAGGAGTTGCTCTAGCTACCCTGGAATGATGCAAATGGAGAACGGTATCGAGAAGCAACTGCTGGTGTGTGTAGTTATAGGAATTTGTTCAGAAGCCCCTTAACCCAGAGCATGAAGGCGGCATGAGGATTCCATAGTTCAGCAGGGAGTCAGAAGGATAGAAGTGTATTCAGAAAAATCTTAAAGGGGCCGGGGGGAGGCTTTCTTATATCATTTGGGACTTATTTTTTAAGATCTTTCCTGAATCCTCCACCTGCCTAATGGTGATTTAGAGGAACTTCTTAAGTGGAATGTAAAATGAGATGATGATACATGAACATCAAAATCATATGAAAATCATTTCATTATTGAAAAGTCCTGGGTGCCTGGGTAGCTCAGTTAGTTGAACATCTGAGTCTTGATTTCTGCTCAGGTGATGATCTCTGGTAGTGGATTTAGCCTGGCATCAGGCTCCCCACTCAGCGGGGAGTCTGCTTGAGATTTTTTCTTTGCCCCTCTCCCCTGTCACTCTCTCTCTAAAATAAATACATAAAATCCCTGCAAAAAGAAAGAAAGAAAAGTCTACATATTATGAGAAAATGATTTTTTAAGGATTTTTCAATCAGTTCCATAATCAGAATCTAAGTCCAATTCAGTTCCTATCTAGCAAAAGGCATTCAGCTAAATGCACAATGGTGATATTTGGAGAACATTTCTTACCCTTTCAGGGTTTGCAATATCCACCACTATGGGTTTCCACAGCTTACTCAGCAGCACTACCAACAGAATTAGCACTTGGATCTCCCTTAGGGAGAATTTATATACCCTCATCTTAGAAGGATACCTCTTTCTATTGTCTTTGCATTCTCTGATGGGCAGCCACAGATCTGGTGTGCTGGCCAGAAGTCATGAAGGGGTCCTTCTGAGTATGCACAGAAGATGAGGTGGATGAGAAAGAAATATTGCCAGCTCACAGACTCATAAATATACTTAAAAGCACCTTGACAATAGAGACATAACTTTTTGTTGAGATACAAGTTGGCTGGAAAACACTCTGTATGTCTAAAATGCCTCTCCAGACTTATCTCTGTCCAAGAGGGAGAAAAAAAATCCAGAAAAAACACAAATTTTCACAAGTAATTATATCCTTGAAGTCATATACAGCATAATCATTATCATCTGGTCATATGACACCCTCTTTATCACTCACTCCTCAGTCAACTTCTGGGTATGTGTGTATGTATAGATCTGTGTGTGTATGTGTTTATGTGGGTATGAATTTTCTTTAGCAGAGGTCTCAATAAACACCTATTTTGGAGATGGCCAGATTTTTTATCTTTTGCTGGAATTCACTTGTAAATTAAGCTTTGGGATTTTTAGAACTAATTGGTATGTACCAAGTAGTATCTGACATCTGGCAAAAACTTAACAGATATTTGTTGAATGAATGAAGAACTCATGAAAAATGCATTCGTCTTTGTTTAAGAGCTTTGGGTACAGATCTGGCTGTTTCCTTCTTGTGACCAGGGAAGATTTTTGTTACTCATGACATTTTCAGGAAGTTTTCTCAAGTCAGAGTTCTGGGTTTAGAATGAATACACTCCTAAATTCTTACCACTTCAGTATAGCTTTTAATGTATATTCCAGTCACCTGGAGTATGCTTAGGGAGGTACTGTCACTGTGTGGTTAGATACTTTGTAGGAGGACAGGAGAACTTGCTGGATAATTGTGGAAGCAGTTAAAGTATGCTAAGGACAAATATCCTGCACCATACCCACGGTCTGTAATGCATTGAGCCGTTCACAGATGATTTAAATCGAGACTCTCTGTATACAGGTCTTATCCTGGCCATGATCTCATGTTTTGATGTTTGAGATATTTAAAATTGTTTCCTTTTCCTGAATAAATGGACTTATTCCTCATATGCAGGAAGGCAACATTTTGACTAAACCTTGTACCTAAGATGTGAATAAAAATTCAAAATCTGCTTTATTTTAGACAGCATGTTACGCCAATTTGTAGAAACAAATATAAAATAAGAGCAACAAGCACCTTTCCTCAAATACTAACAAATGAATTCATAGTTGTCCAAGGTATTTTTTTTAAGATTTTTATTCATTATTCATGAGAGACACAGAGAGAAAGGCAGAGGGAGTAGCAGGCTCCCCACGGGGAGCCCGATATGGGACTCAATCCTAGGACCCGGGACCACCACCTGAGCCAAAGGTAAACACTCAACCACTGAGCCACCCAGGTGCCCCATTGTCCAAGGTATTTTAAACGATTTTGAAGGAATTGCAGAAATAGATTTAAACTTGACTTCTTAAATTTGCTTTGACCTATGATCACCTGGATAGGCCTTTTCCCTGAATCCCACCTCAACCTCTCCTTAAGGTGCTGATAAATCCAGAACTTGGAGCCTGAGTAGAAGCTAAAAAACATATTGACCACCACTTCCTGACAGACTTTGGGGGTGTGCTGGTGTGCTGGATCATCATCAATTGGAGTTTTCTTACCCCAGTATAAGATAATGTCTTCTCTGAAAACTCAGGGAAACATGCGCATTCTCTCCAAATTGCATTAGATCACATGAAAAATTTTTTCCTCCTCTCATAGATTAAGATCTAGGAGAAACGGAGACAGGGAGTTTCACATCAAGCAGCATGGTTATTGGTGCTCAGAATAAAGGCAGACAAATAATGGAAAGGTGAAATCAACTTCACTACAGATGAGCAGGAGGGGTACAGTTTATCATAAACCAGGCTGGTTTCACTCATTTGAGCAAGCCCAGCCTGATGACAGAAAAAAGATGCTCATCCCCTGGGAGACTGAGGGACAGGTAACTTGCTAGTTGCATTAAATCTTATTGATCTGGCAAAGGTTAAAGGAATCCTACAGATATTGGTGTGCTTTTAAGTCAAATCAATATGTCCCTTCTATTTCATTTTGTACTAATGAGGTGGAATTCACTCTTATCAGAGTTCTGTATGTAATATTCAGATGAAACTGAGAGGCTTGTAATTAGGATCAGAATTCTTTTGGTGAAAATTCAACCTTTGTTTGAATCAGTCAAGACATTTAAGCAGTGCAACTTCTGCCATTATCTGACTGATTGATTCTCTTCCCCACTTCAATCAGTTTGTGACCATAAGGTAAATTTCCAATGTGTAAATTGCTAATATGTAAGTTCACTATACAACCTCTGAACAGCCTGTCTGAGAAACAGTAAGAGATAAGTAATTCTATCATTTAGTGGGTATCTCCAAGCATAGGAAATGAGAGATATAGATATTTTAACATATCTTCTACTTTTAAGCAAACTGTTCACTTCTTTTGAATTCTACATGCTTGCCTTAATATACTTTTCTATTCTTACAGTAATATTGATACTTACTCCTTTTACTGAAAAACAATTTCCCACTAAAAGTTTTCAACACCCCCTTCCCAACCAACAACAGTAAAATACATTTTATGAAATCCTTATGAAGAATTTTCCAATTCTGAAATAGGTGTTGTGATTATATATTGTGTTAATGCGTTTATGATAATTACAAAAATGAGGACAGACCTGCATCTACTTTGCTTGAAAGAGAAGCCTACAGCCTTCTCTGAGTACTACTTATTAGAAAGCAAATGACTAATTCTGAGAAATCTGCTTTCAGATTCTCTCATTGCAGTTGTGCTAAGAATGGAGAAAAGACCAGAAAGCAGACCTTTAGAGAAGCATTCTAACTTTGAATGAAGACAGCCAAGAAAATACAAATACAGAAAGAAGACATTTGGATTAGAAAGAATTCATGCTAAATTGATTTATATAAATACAAATCAAAATATTACATATGATTACATGAACAGAGCCTACATGAGTGAAATCCAGATGTGAGCTCAATTATCTCTGCGTTTCCATGGAATCTCGTCAGTGGCTGCCTCAGAAGAGGAAGGAGGAGAGAGAGGAAACAAGTAGGAGGAGAAATCTCCAGGCCTCTGCCTCTTCTTTTGTGAATTTTGGATGCTACCTAATTCAGCATTAAAAATAATCTATTTTTTAAGTATAAAAAACTATTGGCTTCACTTGTGGATTCTGGAGTAAGTGGCTCTTTACTACTTTAAAACTTTTGATCTTGGGCAGGTTACTCAACTTTATTAAGCCCCAGTTTGTCTATCTATAAAATGAGAATAATAATTGTTCCTGCACTCTAGTGTTGCTGTGAGAATTCAATGAATAAATCTAGGTAAAATTCTTAGAACAGTGTGGCAATAGGATTTTATCAGTATTAGCATTATTATCTAATACAGTAGAAAAATAAACTGACATTCTTCACTAAAGGAAAAAGAAAATGATCCCATGGCTTTAGAAAAATCAGGAACCAGCCCATTTATTGGGGGATTTGTTGCCTAAAGTATATGGCACAAATGAAATGAATAAATGGTTAAATTCCCCAGTTGTTGTGGCCAAGGAAGGAATTTGAAGAGTACATGAGCACCATACCGGTCAAGGACCTCTGCACTGGGTAGCACATAAATGTAGGCCCAAACTGAAGGCCTCTCCTTGTTTCACAAGTCATATTTCTCTGTTCCTGGTCACGATGAAACTTCTCCAGAGTGTTGACAACTCATTTTGTCACCACCTCTCCTTCACAACTTCTCCCCTTTATAATACTAATTCTGCCATGATCACTCCACCCAAAAATTGCTCTTATCAATGTCACTAATTAATTTATGTTACCCAACTGGTTCACTCATCTCTCCATATCGTACTTGAACTCACAGCAGAATGTCCATAGCTGAGCATTCCTTGTTTTCTAAAACATTACTCTGGTCTCCATGAGATGACACTCTCAGGGTTTCTCTTGTCCCCACTCTTCCACCCAACCCCCAAATGTTGAAGTTCATCAGGACTGGCTTCTGGGCTCTCTTCTATTCTTTATCTTTATTATATCCATTCCCCTTGGCTTTAAATATCACATAGATGCTGAAAACCCCCAAATTTACTTCCAGTTGGGACTTCTTTCCTGTTGTCACTACCTATCTTATATCTTCCTGAAGAGGTATAATAGGATTCTTAAGTTTAATATGCCCAAAATGAAATCCTTGATTTTTCCTTTTTACCAAACCTATTTTTATTATAGTCCTATCATAGAAAAATGCTTCATTATCTAGCAATTGCTCAAGCCCGAGGTTTAGATAATATCCTTGATTATTTTTTCTACTTCATCCATGCATCAGTGAGTTCTACAGTTAACTCATAAAAAGAAAGGAAATCGGCAAATTGTTATTTCTTTACCATCATCCTAGACCAAACCACCTCTGTAACATGCAGATTACATGCTCATCTCCTTCTTCTAAAACTGCTACCCTTATATCTATTATCCACTTGGTGGCCAGAATGATCTTTTTAAAAAGATTTTATTTATTTGAGAGAGAGAGAGAGAGAGAGCGAGAGAGAGAGAGACAGCAAGCAAGCAGGGGGAGGAGCAGAAGAAGATGGACAAGTAGATTCCATGATGAGCACAGAATGTGAGGCTCCATCTCATAACCCCAAGATCATGACCAGAGCCGAAATCCAGAGTCGGACATTCAACTGACTGAGCCACCCAGGCACCTCCAGAACGATCATTTTAAACTACAAGTACTTAAACTGAATCACACACAAAGAAAATAAAAAATGTCTATGGTTTATGTTATACACCCCAAACATAGAAGCAGCAACTTCATTTCATACTAGACTGGACCGAGAAGACTATATACTAATAAAAAAGAAGAATTAGCAAAGTAGTGCTTCAAAACCAGAAGTGACATATATCAGATCAAAGAGAAGCTCTTCCCTTGAGAAGACCTGGGCAGTCAATAACAGAAGTCATTATATAAAATTGAAGTTTATTAATATTAGATTCATTCACTATAATCTCATTGTACAGTGAGCATTCAGATTCTCTAATGCCTCAGTGAATGCTGCCAGAATACAGTTTATTCTGTCTGGGTGTGTGTTATATTGCAGTTGCCCCCCCCCCCCATTAATAAAGAGATACTTTAATGGTTTGAACAAATCACAGGGACACCCATTAGTGACCTACCTGGGGTGG
>NW_023331757.1:0-34514 GCF_011100685.1 Canis lupus familiaris | reverse complement strand
GCCGCCCGCCCTCCCCGCCGCCTCCCCGCCGCGGCCGAGCGCGCCCGGAGCCGGCGCGGCCGGGGCTCCCCCACCCCCCGGCTTCCCGCAGGGAGCGCCCGCCCCCCGCCCCCAGCCCGGCTCCCCGCCAGCCCGGGCCCCGCGCAGCCGCGGCTCAGTCCGCGGCTCCCCCTCCGCGCCGGGCCGGGGCGCACTCGGGGGGCGCGGGGCGCGGGCGGCGGCGGGCGGGGAGTGAATGGACGCGGGCGGCATGAATGGCGGAGCGCATGAATGGAGGAGCCCCCGGTGCGCGGGAGGGACGGAGGAACGAGGCACGAATGCGCGAGGGAAAGACTGAATGGGCCCCTCACGCCCGCGCCCGGCACTTATGGGACACCTGCTGTATACCAGCCCGGCCCCAGGCCTGGGAACGCCCGCGGGGCGCGCGGCCAGATCCCGCGCTCCTGGAGTTCGCGCTTTACAGATGTAGGGCCCGCGGGGGGGGGGGGGACCAGAGGCGTCGCTCGGCCCCCGCCCCCGACTCGGCCGCACGCAGCCCCACCCCACCCCGCCCAACCTCGGTGGCTCCCTCGGGTCACCGCGGGGGCCCCTCCCGCCATCCTTCTCAGCCGCCTCCAGGCGCCTGGGCCCGGGCAGCCAAGTGATGGGGGAGGAGCCCCCTCACTTCCGAGCTCTCCCGAGGGTCAGTGTTGCTCCGGGCAGCTCCAGGTGGGGCCCCTCCCTGCCCTGCCCCCAGCAGAGCCGCAGGCCGCCCGGTCCTGGCCCTGAGAAACCCGGGTGTGGGATGAGCCAGCGCCTCTCCGCCCTGAGACGGCGGGCAGGGTGATCCTGACGGGCCCCCCCAAACAGGCTGGAAGCTCCTCAAGAACCAGCCTCAGACCTGAGGACCTGAGAGCTCCGGGAGCACATCTGCCAGCCCAGCCAGCGCAGCAGCAGCAGCAGCAGCAGCAGCAGGAGCATGAGAACCCAGGAAAACGCCCGAGGGGGGCCCGAAGGGAAGCGTGTGTGTTGGGGGGAGAGGTGGCAGAGCCCGCACCCTTTACTCCTGTCCTCCCTCAGGACCTACGGGCTCCTAGTTTACACGTGTTTGTATCATTCCCGAGCACGTGGCAGATAAAAAAGCTGCCAACGAATCCTTCATACATTTTTTTCATTGTGGTAAAATACACATAGTAGTTGCCATTGTAACTGCTTTTCAGGGTACAGTTCAGTGGCATCAAGCACAGACACACGGTTGGGCAACCATCCCCACCATCCGCCGTGTGTATTTTACATGTTGCGTACTTTGCAGTTTCTACCCCACTCAGGGGGTTGGGGAGTCGGTTGCTACGCTCAGGCACAGGGCAGTGCTGAGGAAAGGAACTGGCAGCAAGGGAAGCAAGACAAATAGTCACCAGGAGATAGGAGGTAAAGGAAACAGGAGCCAAGAGCTACGGGAGCGTTTGGTCCCCTCTCCTCCCGCTCAGGCCCTGGTGAGAGTTTTGGGGTACAGGTGGAGAAAGGGAGGTTCAGGGGGCTCTCCGAGGCTCCAGGGTGTCAGGGATGCCCTTTTGCCTCCGGGCTCAGGGGACTATGGTCAGGACAAAAGGAGAGGTGGCAGTTGGGTGCAGGCTCTCTGAATCCTGTTTTCGGGGGACTGGTGCCTTTGTTTGGGGCCTTGGTTTCCCTGTGATGAGTAGGGCAGGCTCTGTGATGTCTCCTCTCCCCCGCCCTCCGGGATGCTGACGCCCTTCAGGCCACACTGGGAGTGGAACCCAGCCTGCTAATCCCCCACCCGCCAGCCCTAACGCCCCTGCCCTCCCTGGGCCCCAAGGAGACAACAGTAATGGTGGAATGTGGACCGAGTGTACACGCAGGGCTCTACCCACATTTCCTCCCCAGACACTGGTCCTGCTCAGATGGTGCCAGAACGTTCGCCATCCGCCCTGGCTCTGCGGCTGCCAGCGCTGCAGATGGCTGGGGAGGCGGAGGAGGGGCAGGGCGGGGTGGGGGCGGCCCATGCCTCAGCTCAGGCAGCTTGCACACTTGAGCTTGGCCTGCCCGGGGGGGCCTCAGGAGGGCCGCCCCCCCCCAGGGCCCGCCTCTGCCTCGCCTGCCCCCTGGGGGCCCTCTCCCCCCCCCCCCCCCCCCCCCGCCCCAGTTGACAACGATGGGAAGGAGAGAAGAAAGCTGGCATCAGTCTCCGTTAATCCCCGTGAAGAACTTGTGGGGGAGGTGGCACTAGCCTCCTTTGGCAGATGGGGAAACTGAGGCCCCGAGAGGCAAAGTGCCTTGCCTGAGGCCGCTTTAGCAAATAGGGGACTGAGCTGGCATTTGAATGCCTAGTCAACCTGGCTGGCGCTCACACCCGTTCAAGTCTTTGTGTCCACCGGCCACACCTCCAGGTGTCTCTGAGAAGACACATGGGTTGCAACCGGAAGATCCTTGCCAGATGGGCTGACCTGCAGAGGCCCCGCAGCCTGTGCAGCCAACCAGAGCCTAGTAGAACCAGCAGCATCCAGGCGGGCCTTCCTGGAGGAGGTGGATTTTAGCTGCTGGAGAGAGGAAGGGCATAAACAGTGGCAGGCCTGTTAAGAGCCATGTCACTGGGGCTTGTAGCTCCCTCGTCCACAGGGCTCTCCCAGCCCTCACTGGCACCTACTTTGGGCCACCCTGGCCACAATCCCCACCCCATCTCTCAATCTCATTCCCTGCTTTCATTTCTTCACGACTCTAACTACTCTCCAGTGATTATCTTGACTTTGTTTTGGTTGTGCGTACACGGATCTCCCCCAGCTGGAGAGTCGTGATCCTATAAGGGTTGCAGGGGGAGAATGAATAAATGATCACCAGAATTGATGAGACGGGGAGGACCGGAGGAGGGCTGGCCCAGACTCAGGTTCTGGTCACAGCGTTGGCCTGAGTGGAGGGGTGGGCGGGGGCGGGGTGGGGTCATTGACAGCGAGGACCCACAGGCACCCCATCCGGCCCCAGAGCCAGCCAGTCCTGCTGACCAGGCCCAGCCTTCCTTCCCTGCTGCCTCCCTCTGGCTGGAGTTGGAGAAGGTTCTTGGCTTGTGAGCCCAGGAGACCCTCACGTAGCTGAGAGGCTTGTCCACTCCACGCCCCTGCAGATGCCGTAAGGTCGCTCCAGGCTCCCCTGCAGGGCCAGGGCCAGACTTCTCCCAAATGACCCCTGCCCCATCCTGCTGCCCCCCATCGCTCACCTGTTTCTCCTGGGAGCACTTCCATAAAAATCGAGGACTCTGTCTATCCTGGATGGCAAGCTCAGACAGAAACAAAAGGACATAATGGTCCCCTTCACTAGTAGAGAAATAGGGGAGTTAATGCCATGTGGTAGGGCTCGACACAGAGTCCTGACCCCCTTCCCACGGAATTGAAGCAAGTGTCACCACCCGGCGCTTTCCTTCCCTGGACACCCAGTGGGCAGGTACGGCTGGCCCTGGTTTCAGGTGGCTCCCCAAAACCTTCCCTGTGGGGCCCATCACCCAGAGCTGGGGCACCCAAAGTCGGGAACAGATGTCGGTCTTGACTGAACAGGTGAAGGAACGCATGGACATGGGGATGCTGGAGGACGGAACCTCAGTGTGACCGAGAGCCTTGGCCCTTGGGCTGGCCACACCCCATGGAACGATCTTGAACACGGAGCCAGAGACCACCAGCCTCGGATCAACTCACTCTGCTGGTGATCCTGAAGGATCCCTTTCTGTTTTCCTCCGTCAACACAGAGAGACCCTACCAGACCCCGCCTGTCCCCCTCACCCTCCACCCCCAAACCAGCTGTATGTGGCTTCCAGACAGTGTAGTCCGGGGGGCCAGCCGGGGCAGGACTCCAAGCAAGTCGTAGGAGGAGGATCCCGCAGAGGCTTAGGATTGGGGAACAGGGCAAGAAGTAGAGCCTGAGGGTCAGGATGGCCACAAGCCAGGTTGCACTGCAGGCTGAGCATCAACTCCTGGTGATGCTCCTGCTCGCCTGGCACTGCCCGGGTGTGGTACGGCGGGGGGGGGGGGGCGGTGGCGGGAATGGCAGAGGCCAAGGCAGTGCTGAGTTGGTGTGCTAGGGCGCCGAGGGGAGCGGAGGATACTTGGAGCTGGGTGGTCACCAGGGCACCCCCCACGCACCGTTCCCAGTCCAATAGCTCCTGCCTCCCTCCTGGAAGCCCCCACAGCCTCCTTCTAGCCCCCCACTCTGAAACCTGCCTTACATCTGTTCCCCGCAAAACTTTCCCAGCCTGCCCCTGTATTGCTCAAGAACCCACAGTTGTTCTCTACTTCTTGATTGCCTCCCATCTGGTACTCCAGGCTTTCCATGGGCTTCCCTGAGTCTCTGACGTGACTTAGAGTTTTTTTTTTAAAGATTTTATTTATTTATTCATGAGAGGCACAGAGAGGGAGGCAGAGACACAGGCAGAGGGAGAGGCAGGCTCCCTGCGGGGACCCCCGATGCGAGACCGATACCGGGACCCCGGCATCCCGCCCTGAGCCGAAGGCAACCTCTGAGTCACCCAGGGGCCCCGTGACTTATAGTCTTGACAGATGCGGAATATCCCTTCTGCCCCGTCATGTCCTTTCCAGGCTGCCCCCCGCCCCCGTTGGCCCCAGGGGTGCCACTCAGCCTCTCTTCCTCTCATCCCTGCTCAGAAACAGGAGGCAGCACTCCAGGAAAGCATACAGGTGGCCTGGAATTAATTCCCCGAGACGTCCAAAGGGCCAGGGGTCAGGCCTCTGGCCCGGGGCCCCAGGAGACCTGGTTCTGGCCCTGTCGGCCACCAGTGCCCCTCTCTGAGCGGTTTCCTCTTCTGTGGCCTGGGAACCTGCCACCCTCCTGTATTTCTCACGTGACTGTTGGGAAACTCTTTGCCGGGAGATGAGGGACAGCGCAAGCGACCAACACAGGCCCTGTCCCAGGGTTTGCAGTCTGGGTGTTGGGCCAAATAACTGGGAGACCCCAGTGCTGGGCGGCACCGCTCTATGCCAGGCACACGAGGATCGGGACGGCAGCGGGCTGAGGCCACCCGATCGGGGCAGGCTGCCCTCCTTGAAAACTGGGTGGCAGAGGAGGCCACCAATCTCCCCCCTCGGCTGGGCAGGAGAATTACTTCTGCTGGTTCCTGTGTCCCAGCTGCCTCCTGCGCCTGCAGAGATCCGGGGCCGGTTGGAACGTGGCTGAAGCGAGCTTTGAAGTGGCGCAGTGGCAGGGACGCCACGCGGAGGGCGGGAGGCAGGAGCCGCTCCGGCTGGCGGCCCGAGCTCTTGCCAGACCCTGATCGTCTCGGGCTCCTTGCCCCTGGGCTCTGCACTCGTGACCCCCGAACCGGGGTGGGGGACCCACTCTGGGTTTCACACGTCAAAAGCAAGGGCCCGGAAAGAAAAGCGCACGGAGCCGTGGCCGCTTGGTCCTCCGTCGCTGATCCTCACGGCAGCCCTGCGAGGAAGGGAATCTCAGCCCACCTTAGGGAGGGAAACTGAGGCCTGGGCACTAGGCGGTTGTGCTCAGGAGGTAGAGGCTGGGACTTGAATCCGGATCTGTCTGCCACAATGTCTGAGCTCCTTCCCCACAGCCAGCGGCCTCACGACCACAAACGGGGCCAGCCAAGAGGACGGTCTAGGAGTTGACGCAATGGAGACATAGACGGTCCCTGTGCAGGAGGGGCCAGACCTGGGTGTCTGCCTCGAGGTGGCCAGACTCAGGGAGAGCACAGCCAAGTCCCCCCACCTGAGGGTGCTGGACACAGGGTGCCAGAGCCGAGGTCTCCGAGCCCCGTGTGCCCCCCAGGGGCCGGCAGGACCTGTGACTGGCACGGGTTAGGGTGACTGACCCCCTTTGCCCAAGACTGACTGGGGGGCGGGGGGGGACTCCCAGGACATGGAATTGCCGGCTTTAAAATGGGACAGGATAAGGGAAGCCTGGGTGGCTCAGCGGTTGAGTGTCTGCCTTCAGCCCAGGGCATGATCCCGGGGGTCCTGGGATCGAGTCCCACGTCGGGCTCCCTGCATGGAGCCTGCTTCTCCCTCTGTCTGTGTCTCTGCCTCTCTCTGTGTATGTCTCTCATGAATAAATAAAATAAAAAAATCTAAAAAAAAAAAAAAAGGGACAGGATAAGCTGATCACTCTGGGCAGGATGAAGAACGTGTAATGGTTCAGGGCAAAGAGTTAAATTAGGGGTAGAGATGGACTCTGGTCCTGGATGGACCAAATAGGGGAGGATTTCACCCATGGAGGCATTTGGCTGGCGGGGAGGTGAGGTTGGTGTTTTTTAAGATGGCCAGATGCAGGGCTCGGCCAGGACCTGAGTACAGCCCTGAGGGCTTTGGGGGCTCTTCCTTGCAGAACTGCCCTCTGAGCCCCGGTCCCGGA
The DNA here is from genome assembly GCF_011100685.1 of Canis lupus familiaris. Lineage (NCBI taxonomy): Eukaryota > Metazoa > Chordata > Mammalia > Carnivora > Canidae > Canis > Canis lupus. The sequence continues at coordinate 28,157 of NW_023331757.1, read as the reverse complement.
CTCTGCTCCCCCTTGAAATGGCCTCCCCCAGACCTGAGGCCAGGAGGACTCCGGACCATCTGGACATCTCCCCCCGCCCCCGTACTCTTTCCTTCCCTGCTAGTCTCTGGCCAAGCAAGCACCCCTGGGGAGCGGAGAGAGTTCTGGCTCTGGAGACAGCCGGGTCTTTGTCCCGACCTCAGCTTGTCTACATCCTCACCCCAGGAGTGACCCTTTGCACAGCAGAGCCTCAATTCCCACCTCTGTAAGGTGGCATAGTCACCCCTGCTCTGCAAAGATGCTGCCAAGACTGCAAACAAGGTCTGTGGGGGCTCCTGGCGGCCCCTGGCAAGGCGAGCAGGCTCCGTGGCCCGGGAAGCAAGGAGCTCAGAAACAAAGGGAGCAAATCTGAATTCTGTCCTTGTCCCAGCCTCTGGTCTGCGCCCCAGGACCCCGTCCTCAGTCCCCAGGGGTGCTAGCCCTGAGACAGCCCTCTAGGTGGAATGCGGTGTCTCCCGCGTGTGCCGCCCCTCCCCTAACAGGTGCCAGGTGGGAGGGACATAGCCCACTGCAGACCTCCCCCAGCGTCCCCACGGCCAGGGACGCCGGGTGACTGAGTCCTGGAGGAAGTCACCCGAAGGGGATCCCTCTTGCTGTTTTGTACAGCTTTATTGAGGCATAATAACTAAGAGTAAACGGCCTCAATTTACACAATGTGCACAATTTGATAAGTTTTGACATATGAGTATACTCGCGAAACCATCACCACAATCAAGATTGCGAATGTTTCCGTCAACTTCAAACGCTTCCTTACGCCTCTTTGAAAACCGCCTGTCACTTTACTCTGTCCTCAGGCGACCTCTGATCTGCTTCTCTACCGTTATAGGTTAAGTTGCATTTTCTAGAGTTTTGTATCAATGGAATCTCTCTCTCTCTTTCCGGCGTGCAGGCACGCGGCCGCTTCTTCCACTCAGCATCATAGTTGACTCCTTTCTACGGTTGAGTCATATTCCAGAATATGCTTTGATTGTTTATCCATTCACCTATTCGTGGGCATTTGGGTTTCCCCACTCTTTGGCTGTGCTAAGCAAAGCTGCTATGAACATTTGTGTCCGAGTCATATTGCTTTCATTTCTCAGGGTGCAATGGCTTGATCACATGGTAGATGTGTCTCTAACTTGTTAGAAACGGCCACGCTGTTTTCAAAGCAATCATATCATTTTACGTTCCCATCAGCGAGACATGAGAGACCCATCCTTGCCAACACTTGGTATGGTGAGTGTTGTTTATTTTAGCCATTCATAATAGATGTGTAGTGATATCTTATCGTGAAATCTACTTTATTTTTTTTTAATTTTTTAAAATTTATTTATGATAGTCACACAGAGAGAAAGAGAGAGAGGCAGAGACATAGGCAGAGGGAGAAGCAGGCTCCATGCACCGGGAGCCCGACGTGGGACTCGATCCCGGGTCTCCAGGATCGCGCCCTGGGCCAAAGGCAGGCGCTAAACCCCTGCGCCACCCAGGGATCCCTGAAATCTACTTTAATAAGATCTTTCACCTGTTTCAAATCTTTCACTTGTTTCTTAGCTGGATTTTTTTTGTGTCACTACTCAGTTGTAGGTGTTCTCTTCATATTCTGGACACGAGTTCTTTGTCAGATAAATTGCTTTATGGTTTTTTCCCCCCAGTCTTCTGCTTGTCTTTTAACTTTCTTCAAAGTGTCTTCCAGAGAGAAAAGTTTTAAATTTTAAGTTTAAAATCTGCTTTACCCATTTTTTTTCTTTGGTCGTTTGTGTTAATTGTGGCAAGGAATCTTTCCTAACCAACTGTTTATTGCTAGTGTATAGAAATACAATGACCTTGGGACGCCTGGGTGGCTCGGCGACTGGGCATCTGCCTTCAGCTCAGGGCATGATCCCGGGGTCTGGGATCAAGTCCCACATCAGGCTCCCTGCAGGGGACCTGCTTCTCCTTCTGCCTTTGTCTCTGCCTCTCTCTCTCTCTCTGTGTGTCTCTCATGAATAAATAAATGAATCTTTTAAAAATTTTTTTATTGGAGTTCAATTTGCCAACTTATAGCATAACACCCAGTGCTCATCCTGTCAAGTGCCCCCTCAGTGCCCATCACCCAGTCACCCCACCCCCCTGCCCACCTCCCCTTCCACTACTCCTTGTTCATTTCCCAGAGTTAGTGTCTCTCATGTTTTGTCACCCTCACTGATATTTTCACTCAATAAATGAATCTTAAAAAAAAAGAAAGAAATACAATGACCTTATGTCTAGCAATCTTGCCAGTCTCACACATTCATTCTAATAGCCTTTTTGTAAGTTCCTTACAAATTTGTACAGAGATGACTATACCCTCTGTGTGAAAGAGCAGTTTTTCTTTTCTTTCTTTCCTTCTTCTTCCTCTTTTTTTCTTCTTCTTCTTCTTCTTCTTCTTCTTCTTCTTCTTCTTCTTCTTCTTCTTCTTCTTCTTCTTCTTCTTCTTCTTCTTCTTCTTCTTTCTTCTCCATCTATATAGCTTTCATTTTGCTTTGTTTTGCTTTCTTGCCTTGTTGCATTGTTCGGGACCTTCACTGCAATGCTGAATAGGAGTGGAGAGATGTCCTTGCTTTGCTATCCACTTAGGGGCCAAGCATTGAATCCTTCACTTAAGTGTAAACTTCCTATTAAGTTTTTTCATAGATGCCCTTTATCAGATTGAGAAAGTTCTTTTCTGTTCTTAATTTACTGAGCCTTCATTAGGAATGGGAGTTTAATTTCATCAAAAAAAATCTCATCTATTGAGTTGATCATGTTTTCTTTTCTTTTTTTTTTTTTTAGGCTGTTAATATGCCGAATTACGCTGACTGATATTCAAATGCTAAACCAATCTCATATGGCTGGGATAAACCTCATTTTGACATGATGGCATTCTTATATTTTGTCAGAAATAATTTGCAGGTATTTAATTAAGCATTTTAATGTGTAAAAAAAGAATTTTTATGTGTATGTGGAGGAGTATTGGTCTATACGTCTCTTCTATAGTGTTGCTGTCTGGTTTCAGTATCAGGGGTAATGTTGGCCTCAAAAGATGAGCTGGAAAGTTCCCTTCTTTTCCATTTGGAAGAATTTCCTTAGAATGGGGATTATTTCTTCCTTAATAACTTGGTAGAAGCGAGATAAGTCTGAAATTTTCTTTATGGAAGTTTTATTTTTAAAGATTTTATTGATGTATTCTAGGGTGGAGGGTCAGAGGGAGGAGGAATCTGAAGTAGACTCCACGCTAAGCGCTAAGCCCAACATGGAGTGGGTCTCGATCCCAGGACCTCGAGATCACAACCTAAGCCAAAACCAAGAGTCAGACACCCAACCAACTGTGCCACCGAGATGTCTCTCTTTATGGAAGGTTTTTAACTACTCATGTAACTTATTTAATGGACATGGGGCTATACAGATATCTATTTATTCTTGAAAGAGCTTCAGTAGATTGTATTCTCCAGAAAATTTGTCCATTTCACTTAAGTTGAATTTCTTGGCATAAGTTATTCAAAATATTCACTTGTTAGCTTTTCAGTGTCTGTAGGATCTGTAGTAATGTCCCCTCTGTAATCGCTGATATTGATAATGTATGTTTTCTCTCTTTCTCTCTGTCCTGATTAGTCTGGTTAGAGGTTTATCAATTTTTATTGACTTCTTAAAGAATCATCTTTCGATTTCATTGATTTTTCTATTGTTTTAGTGTTTTCTATTTCATTGATTACTGCTGTTTAGAATTTCCTTTCTCCTGATCACTTTGGGTTCTTCTCTTCTTTTCTCTAATTCCTTAACATGAAAAGAGAGGTCATTAATTGAGACCTTTCCTCTTTTATAACATATCCTTTAGTGCTATAATGTTTCCTCCAACCATTGTTTTAGCTTCATCCCACACATTTTTTTTTTAATTTTTTTATTTATTTATGATAGTCACAGAGAGAGAGAGAGGCAGAGACACAGGCAGAGGGAAGAAGCAGGCTCCATGCACCGGGAGCCGACGTGGGATTCGATCCGGGTCTCCAGGATCGCGCCCTGGGCCAAAGGCAGGCGCCATACCGCTGCGCCACCCAGGGATCCCCATCCCACACATTTTTATAGGCTGTATTTTCACTGTATTCAGCTTAAAATATTTTCTTATTTCCACTGTGATTTCTTCTTTGACCTGGTTTATTTAGGAGTGTATTGTTTAGTGTCCAAATGTTTGGTGATTTTCTAGGCATCCGTCTACAATGGATTTCTAATTTAAGTCCACTGTGATAAAAGAATATACTTTATAGAATTTCAGTTCTTTAAAACTTATTGAGAGTTGTTGATTGCCCAAAATACGTTTATTTTGGTAAATATTTTATGTGTCTTAAGAGGAATGTGTATTCTGTTATCACTGAGTATTCCACAAATGTCAAGTTCATTGGTAGTGTTGTTCAGATCTTCTATATCTTTACTGATTTTCTATCTACTTCTATCAAATATTGAATAGTGTTGAAATCTCCAACTAATAACTGTGGATTTGTTTATTTCCCTCTGTGTTGCTATGGTTTTTGCATCATGCATTTTAAAGTTCTTTTATTAGGTGCATAAACATTTAAGCCTGTCGTGAACTCTTGAGGAGGAATTGAATTGTTTATCATTATCAGATGACCCCTTTTATTCCTGGTAATATTCTTTTCTCCTAAATCTACTTCATATAATAATATAGCCACTTCAGCTTTCTTTTGAATAGTGCTAATATAGTACATCTCTTTCTGCATTTTTACTGTTACTCCAACTATGCCTTTATATTTATAGTGGCTTTTTTATAGACACTGTACAATTGGGTCTTGCTTCTTCATCCTATCTGAAAATCTCTGCTTTTTAATTGGTGAATTTAAACAATTTATAGTTCGTATGATTATTATTACAGTGGTATTGAATCTATTATCTTAATATTTATTTTCCATTTGGCCCGTCTGTTCTTAGGTCCCTTTTTCCTATTTTCCTGACTATATTTTTGATCAATTGAGAAATATTTATTATTCCATTTTATCCTGTTTTGGCTTATCAGGTTTACTGCTTTGTTTGTACATGTGTAAGAGTTGTTGCTAGTTAGTGGTTTTGAGTTTATAGTATACACCTTTAATTAATCAGACTCTACCTATAAATAATACTAAATTATCACAATATACTTCCATTTCTTCTCTTTTGTGACTTTGGGTTATTTTATTGTACATTTCACTTCTACATGTATTGTAAGTTCCACAATTCACTGTTATTTATTTCTCCTTTAAAGAGTAAAGTTTCATGTAAAGAGATCTTTAAAAACAAGAGGAAAAATGTTTTATATTTACCCACATAATTGCCATTTCTGATGCTCTTCATTCCTTTGTGTAGGTCCAGATTCCTTCTGTTATCATTTTCTTCTGCTTGAAGGACTCTTTTTAACATTTTGAGGTGGTCTCCTGGTGATGAATATCCTCTAATTTTTTAGAGTCTGGAAATGTTTATTTTTTACCCCCATGTTTGGAAGATATTTTCACCGGGTATTAAGTTGTGCATTGACAACCTTTTTTTCTTTCAAAAAAAAAAAAAAAAGATGTCATTTCACTATCTTTGGCTTGGATTGTTTCCAAAAAGAAGTCTGTGATCATTCTACCTTGAGTCTCTGTATGTAATGAGGCTTTTTATTTCCTTTTGTGGGTTTTTCAGCAATTTGATTATGATAACGGCCTAGGCTAGTTTTCTTCCCAGTTAGGGATTCATCGAAATTCTCGGATCTGTAGTTTTAAGATTTTCATCAAATCAGGAAAAAGTCATAGTTATTATTTCTTCAAATAATTTTTCTGTTCTCTCTCCTTTTTCCTCCCTGGGGGCTCCAATTACACATATATTAGGCCAGTGATATTGTCCCAACAGCTCAATGATCCCCTGTCCACTTTTCCTCCCACTCATTTTCCTCCCTATGTCTCATTTTGGATCATTTCTATTGCCATACTTTCAAGTTCACTAAGTTTTCCTTTTAAAGTGTTTAATCTGCTGTTAAATTCCATTTGTATATATTTTTTTAAAAACTTCATACATTGTATTTTAACTCTAGAAGTTCAGTTTGGGTCTTTTAAATATATTCTATTTTTCCCTTATTTATGCTCATGATTTTCTCTGCCTTCTTGGATATATACCTGTTTTATCATCTACTTTCCTCTTTTTATCATCTGGCCATTTCTGGATCTGTTTCTATTGATTTATTTTTTCTTCTTCCTATGAGTCACATTTTCCTCCTTTTTTGCATTCCTGGTAGTTTTTGATAGGATGCCAAGTATGGTAATTTTCTTTGTTAGGTGCCAAAGTTTTTCATGTTCCTTTAAATATTTTTGGCTTTTGGGGGTGCCTAAGTGGCTCAGTCCATTAAGTGTCTGCCTTCAGCTCAGGTCATGATCTCAGGGTCCTGGGAGGGAGCCTGGCATCAGACTCCCTGCTCAGCGGGGAGTCTCTGCTTCTCTCTCTGCCTCTGCCTGCTGCTCCCCCTGCTTGTTGCAATGCGCGCGGGCTCTCTTTGTATTGAATAAATAAATAAATAAAACCTTTAAAAATATTTTTTTGGCTTTGTTCTGGGATGCAGTTAAGTTACTTAGAGACAGTTTGATCCTTTCAATGCTTGCTTTTAAGCTTTGTAAGCAGATCTAGGTCAGCCTTTATTCTAGGGCAAATTTGACCCCACTACAGAGGCAATATCCTTCTGAGATCTCTACTCAATGCTCTATTGTTATGACGTCTTGCCATTCTGGCTAGTGGGAAGATGAACAATTTTTATTCCTGTGTAACCCCAGAAGATTGTTCTGCCTCTTTCTTTCTATTGCTCTTTCTCAGTTTTGTGGTTTTTCTCACACCTCATTCACTGATCAGTACTTATTAATCAGTATTGATCAGTAAAGACTGGAGGAGAACCCTCTGCAGACCTCTGAAGCTCTTTACACTGTAGCTCTCTCCCTTCTCTGGTGTTATACCAGTGTTACTCTGGTGTTACTCCTGTCTTGAAGTCTCAGAACTCTGGATTTCCAACTTTAGAGAGAGTTCTGAATTTGTTTGGGTTTTCCTTCTCTGGAATGTTCACTGAAAGCTCTCCAGGGATAGCCCGTAGGGTTTACCTCATGTGCTTACCTTTTCTCAGGGCTCACTTCCTGGGCTGCCTTTTATCCAGTGTCTGAAAACTGTAGCTTTCATTAGTGTGATGTGTGTATGTGTGTGTGTCTAGTTTAAGAGCAGAGGGAAAACCTGATATCACTACATTTTGGCTGGAAATGGAAGTGCTTGTCATGACTTCTCAGAAGGGAGTTTAGACAGCTGGGCAAAGCCTCCCTTTATATTCTCCTTTCATATTTCCTGGTTTACCTGGATTAAGACATGATGGCTGGAGCTGCAGGAAACTTTCCTAGACCAGGAAGTGATTTGCGGGATGGAAACTATATGTTAAGGATGTAGGAAAAAAGAGATGGAATGAAAGGAGCCCAGATCGTCGATAATATTGCAGAATAGCCCCACACCTCTGCAGAGCCAGCTTCTCCATTTCTTGTTCTTGGAGACAATAAGTTCTTGTGTATTTAACTCTAAGTGATTTTGTTCTTTCTCTTTTGCTACTAAACCTAATTCTAATGGCATACAGCCCCTGATCCAGCACAACCTTATTTCCCTCTCAATTGTCCAGTGAAAAAGTGCCCAGAGGATGGGACCCCACAGTGGGGAACTGGACGAAGCTGGCTTTATCCCCTCCACTGGTCATTCCATCTGTCTCTGGTCTTGACTTCCCTTCCACCCTCTGAAGCTGGCTTGTGGAAGGCCTTCACTCCAGGCTCTGATTCCTGACTTTGACCAATGCATGTCAGAGCCTACCCCCCAGACGTGGTTCAACACTCCTGGCCCCTCATCTTGCAAGGTACGATGATGCAGATAGTGAGCCATGTAGCCCTGCTGAAGAATGCAGTGGTGAAGGTGGTCCTGGGGGTGAGTGGTGGCAGTGGTGGAGTCACACAGGGAGTGTAGTTTGGTGTTTTAGGTGGCATGGCAGGTGGTAGAGGTGGATACAGGCAATATGTGCAGTGGGGTGCAAGGGCATGGCTTGGCTGTGAACGATCTGACTGCACCCCCATTTCTGCCTCCCACTGACTATTGTCCACAGGCAAGGGTGACCAACGCTGGTTTCCTGTTATCTACCCAACCCCCCTTGCTCTCATCTCCTTACCTGCTCCTCCTCTTTGCCAACAGAACTCCCATTTGTTTCTGGCAACCCAGCTTTCTACATGCAGCCACCAAGCCGACCACAACAGCACTACTGCTCTCACCAGAGAAGGTTCAGGAAGGGACGGCTGAGGCCACTGGGGCAGGTGGAGGAAGAAGAGGCGGTGGTAAATGTGCTGGAAGGCTGTGGGGAAGCCCATCAAAGAGACTCACAGCAGAGACAGCTTCTCTCCTCTCTAAAGATGCATTGTGTGGGGCGCCTGGGGGAGGCTCAGTGGTTGAGTGTCTGCCTTCGGTAGTGACCTCGGGGTCCTGGGGATTGAGTCCCACATCAGGGTCCTCACGGGGAGCCTGCTTATCCCTCTGCCTGTGTCTCTGCCTCTCTCTCTGTGTCTCTCATGAATAAATGAATAAAATCTTTTTTTTTTTTTTTTTTTTTAAAGATGCACCATGTGTGCAGGTGATACCGGATACAAGGGCCACCTTGAGGCCTGTGACAGTCAGGCCAACGTGTCAAGCACAGGAGAGCAGATGGATGGAAGGGTCTGAGTCCTGGTGATGTTACTGCCAAAGTGCCAAGAGAACTGCCCTACATGCCCTTCCTCGGGTGACACAGCTTCCTACAGCTTGCAGGCACTTCCCACGTGGTGGCAGGTGGGTTGCCCTCCGCGTGAAGCAGGGGACAAAGAGTCACCACTTGCCACGTCATCATGACAGGCAAAGGTCTCATGGGAGCGGACCCTGGAACCAGCTCCGGGTGCACTGCACACCCAGAAGAGCTTACTTTCCTCCCTTGAAGGGGAGGGGTGTTGATGACAAGAAACATGGGTCCGGATGGTCCCCACCCCACCCTGAGGGGCACACAGAGGACTCCGTTATTTTCTATAATGTTTCTATATTTTACATTAGAAAAGGGAAAGAGTTAAAACAATTGGGACAAAATGCTAGTGATTGTCATTTCTGTGTGGCGGGTGCACAGCTGTGCACTCTTTGTTCGTGTACTTTTTCTGAAATGAAATAAAAGGCGATGATGAGCTGCCCTTCCTCCCTCCCCCCTGCCGGGTCCGCAGGCCCATTGGCTGGGCGCGGGGTGGCCCCTGCTCTGATTTCAGGATGTGTCCCTGGCTGTGCCCGCCACGGGGGGCCCTGCCAGCCCGGCAGCTCCCCCTCCCCGCCGTCCTTGTGCCAGCTCACACTCCTCTCTGCAGCCCGCCGGCTCGAGCAGAGAGCAGATGGCAGCTCCGCGGGCCACCAGACGTCCTCCAACACTTCTCTCCCTGCCACCTTCCCCGCAGCTCCTGGGCTGAGAGCTGGAGAGCTCCAGGGGCGGGGGCCAGGGGAGGGCAGGGGGGGTGGAGGCGGGGGGAGGTTACTTCTCTCTGCTTCTCTCCCAGGATGCTGCTTTTGGACCAAGCTGAGTGCGGGTGTTAGGGGGCCAGGGGGACGTGATCGAGGATCCCAGTGTGGCTAGGGGTCCCACATTGCTGCTTGGGGTTCAAAAGGTGGCCCCAGCAGGGTCCCAAAGGGCAACTCTTAGACCCCTTGCATGGTGGCAGGAAGCCACCTTCTGCCCAGTGGGTCCCCTGGCTCCAAAGAGTGCCCTGGCCTCCCCAGTCCTATTTGCATATCTCACTGGCCCCACCAGATGTTCCAGGGTCCCCACTGCTCCTGGGCGCTGGGTCCATGATATTTAGTAGGTAAGGAGGGGCTGGGTAGGTGGCAGCAGAGATAGCGGGGAGCAGGAGCAGGTTTTGGGGAGGACAGGTGGATATCTGAGTGAGAAAGCAGGGCTGGGTGCTCAGAGCAGGGTTCAAATCCCATTCTGGCTTAGAAGGTCTGAGTGACCTTGTGCAAGTCACCCTGACTCTAGGCTTCAGTTTATTTCTTTGTAAAATGGGTTTAATATTGACGACTCCAGGGCTATTAAAAAGAAAAGAAAAGGAAAAGAAAAAGGAAATGAAAGGAAATAAAGAAAAGAAAAAAAAGGAAAGAAAAGAAGAAAAGAAAAGAAAAAGAAAAGAAAAGAAAAGAAAAGAAAAGAAAAAGAGAAGAAAAGAAAAGAAAAGAAAAGTAATACCGTCCACCCTGGTGCCGCCTGCCTCGTTTGACAACTGCCACCCCCCTTCCCGCCTCTGTGGGGGGGTTGGTCACCTGCTCCAACAGCCCTGCCCTCTGGCTCCGGGCACTCACCCCATCTCCATTTGGGCCTTGTCCGGGGCCACCAGGGCCACAGGTCACCCAAACACTGAGCAGATGATGCCTTGACAGCTCCGGCTCTTGGTGGCTGTTGCGTTTCGCTATTATTGTTCCAGAAAGAAAAGCCACCATTCCCACACCCGAAACTCCTTGCCAGCATCTCCGGAGGCACACACGTGTTCCCTGTGCTAAGCAAAGTTGGGATTTCTAAGCTGCAGCGAGCCGCACGCCTCCCAGCCTCCGCCGCCCTCGCACACTCCCCCCCCTGCCCGTTCTCCCCTTCCCAGGTCTCCGGGGATTTGGCAGAGTGCACATGGTGGGACGTGTCGCTGGAGGTTTTCTCCACTTCTAAAGTTACCAAGAAGGAAGGATGGAGCCCCTGTTGGTTGGGTTTGCTGAGCGGCAAGCCAGCTGCCCGGAGCTGCGCATGTGGGCGGTGACCCTCCTCACCTTGCCTCTGGGGACTGTGGCTACACCTGGAGACTGCTGGCCAGCCACCAAGCCAGTCGTTCAGGTTGCCTCAGGGTGTCCCTGAGTGGATGGTGACTTTGCAGAGCAGCGACGAGCAAGAGGCCAGCTGAGCTTTCCTGCCTCCTGCCCACAAGCCTAGCCTGGGAGGGGCCCTGCTCCTCGTGCCTATTTGGTGAACCTCGTGTTTTATCCTACCCCTGGGTTTCAGGCAGCCCGAAGCGATGCTCTGTGTGTTACAGGACTCTTGGCGAAGGCCAAAAACCCGACTCCCAGTGGCTTCAACATCAAGGGGCTTTATTGGTTTATGTAACTGAAAAGTTAGAAGCTTCAGTTAAGGCTCGATCCAGCAGCTCAAAATGCTATCACCCCAGCTCCAGCCGTACTCAGGCCCTCTAATCAGCTTCGTCCTTGGGCCCCAGATGGTTGCCCCAGCAGCCCCAGACATTCCTCTTACAGAGTGAAGTGTCCAGCCCTGCTGTAAACTCACACACTTAAATCTCTAAGGCGGAGAGACAGGGGGACAGAAAGCAATTTCTGGTAGCACTCAACTCATCCTGAAACGTCCCTTTATTGATTAAAATAGATCATATGCCCCATCCCGGACCACTCCTGATAGCCAGGGGGTGGGACACGCTCACTGGCTTGAGGCAACCCTGGCCACTCTCAGAGCAGAGTGGGGGTCACTTGTGGAAAATTGAAGCTCAGTTGGCCAGAGACACGGGCGGCCAGGGGAGCACAGTGGCAGTGCACTGTCATTTTTCGGGTGCTCGCGATGTCCAGGGCCTGTCCGCTGCACTCACACGTGCCATCTGGTGAAGGAGGATTACCACGAGGAAGCCCAGGCTCAGGCAGGAGAGCCACGCAGCCACGGCGACACGATTCAAAGGTGCAGAACCATGGTGGTGGGGGTGGGAGTGGCTAGGCCTGGCTTTCTGTCTAGGGCAGGGGCCCTGTGCAGGTCTGGGGCAGACCTGGCACGAGCTAGACTCTCAGGGCGCCCCCAGGCCCACCCGGAGGACACGGGAGCGCGTGGCAACATCTGGCGGCGCTGTCTGCTTCCTCCCTCAAACACCTGCCGGGCCCTGCAGATGGTTCCTCCGACCCCGCCGAGCACCAGGCAGTGTGGTGGACAAGCACCCCAGCTTCCCTCCCCGCACCCCCAGCCCTGCTGTGGGACAAGTGAGGTGTGTTCCCACCTTCTCTGTGAAGCCCCCCGCATATTGAGCCCCGCAGTAGCCACGTGGTGGCAATTGCTCATCAGCACACCCTTTATAGGACGCCTGGGTGCCTCAGCGGGTGAGCGCCTGCCTTCAGCTCAGGTGGTGACCCCGGGGTCCTGGGATCGAGTCCCGCATTGGGCTCCTTGCGTGGAGCCTGCTTCTCCCTCTACCTGTGTCTCTGCCTCTCTCTCTGTGTCTCTCGTGAATAAATAAATAAAATCTTAAAAAAAAACACACACACATCTTTTATAAAACCTGTGGCCCACCCCGACTCACTCCCCTACTTCTTCACATACTTCCTAAAATCACCTCCCAAGTAAACCACATCCAGGGAACCCAGACCGAAGCAGTAGCACCTAGGGCTGAGTGCCGCCCAGAGCCCTGGTGCCACGTGCTGCCAAGCACGTGGACATTGACTTTTTTTTTTTTAAGATTTTATTTATTTATCCATGAGAGACACAGAGAAATGCAGAGAGAGAGGCAGAGACACAGGCAGAGGGAGAAGCAGACTCCATGCAAGGAGCCCAACGTGGGACTCGATCCTGGTCTCCAGGATCACACCCTGGGCTGAAGGCAGAGCTAAACCGCTGAGCCACCCGGGATACCCGGACATTGACTTTTTATTCAACCTCCTGGATGACCCTTCTCTGTGCTGGGCTCGGGGCCTGGGGGCATGGCCAAGAGAGGGCGCAGATGGCACCCAGTCCCTTAGGTCTAGCTGAAGCCAGAGGCCTGCAAATTGTTTATATCTGGCCAAAAACCAGCCTCAATGGACATTTCATTGCACTCCATACCTGATGCTTCAATTCGCTGTACAACTTCCCAGCTCCAGTCATCCCACCGCTTGCACACCCCAGGGATGGGGAGCTCACTACCATTCAAATAGTTCGATGGCCCTGAAATGTATTAGCTCCCAAACAAATATTATGTGTTGAATAAATGACTAAGCCAGGTAATTATTTTAGTATCAAATCTCCAAGCACCTCTTTTTTGGAGGCAAACAGCCAGAAACATACAATAATGCCAGGAACAAAGGGATTAAGGAGTGCTTCTGTAATCTAGTCCAGGGATAGCAAAGGACCAGTGGACCAAATCCGGCCCCACTCTCTGTTTTTTGTACATCCTGCAAACTAAGAATGGTTTTTATGTTTTTTAAATGGTCGGGGAAAAAATAGAAAGAAGACGATTTCATGACATTGTAAATTATATGAAATTCAAAATCCAGTGTCCATAAATAGAGTTCCACTGGAGCATAGCCACGCTGTCATTCACGTCGGCTGCTTCCCTGCCACAGCGGTGCAAGTGTCTGTGGCAGAGACAGTTTGGCCACCAAAGCCTAAAATATTTACTATCTGGTACTTTATGGGAAAATGTGAGCCACCCCTCATCTGTTCATACTCACAAGCGATTGTCACCCCATTTTATGGGTGGGGAAGTTGAGGCTCATGGGGTCAGGGAACTCTGAGTTGGCCTGTGACAGGAGACGGGGGGGCTTGGTTTCCAGAACTGCAACCTGACCCCAAAGCCCTGGGACCTCCCTCAGCCTGGCTTTCCCTCCTGTCCTCGGGGACCTGGGACGGCCTGTCCTGCCGAGTGGCTCCTGTCCTGTCCAGAGATCCTGCTACGCCGCGGGCTGGAGCCGGGTGCAATCAGAGGCTCATTGATGCGATAGCACCGCGTGTCAGAAGCAATCAATGCTGCTTCCCCGAGCAGCTGGTGAAGGCTCAGAAAGTGGGTCAGGCCCCAGGAGGGGCAGTCCATTTTTAGCTTTTCATTAGGGCCTCATTCATTAATTCCTCCATGTAACTATTTACTGAGCAGCTACTCTGTGCCAATCCCGCCGCAGGGACTGAGAACACAGGTCAGCTGGGGAGGGGCCCTGCAGGCGCCCGCAGTCTGGAGACGGGACAATCACAGAAACCAGCGTGAAGGGGAGGGATGACCCGGGCCAGCGCCAACCCCACCCCCGCTGCCCTTCAGACGAGGCAGAAGCATCCAGGTTAGACCCGAAGGGGTCTGCTTGGTGGGGGCGGGTGGGGGAGGCCCGTCGGGGGAAGGAACAGCACGAGGCCTCAGTAGGGCTGGGAAGGCTTTGGCAGCCGATAGGGTGTGTGGGGCTCCCGCAGCACAGGGCCGTGGGGCTGCCAGGGTGGGAGGACCAGGGGCCTTGGAGAGACATGAGGCTTGCCCTGGGTTGCCAGGGGCGGGGTGCCTGGTCACAGCTTTGGGATTGAGTTGGGGGTTTATTCAGGCCGACAGAGGGAAAGCTCATGTTGGAGCCACAATGCAGAGGGAGCACTGGAGCCAGGAGTTGACCAGAGTCCTGCATCAGGCAGTAGGGACAGGGGGAGGAGGAGGAGAGAGGGACACCTGAGTCAGATCGGGGGGTCATGGGGGCCAGCTGGCAGTGGGAGGGCCAGAGGAGCAGGGGGAGAAACTCGAGGCAGGCTTTGGAGGGCTTCCAAAGGCCTGGGGCACCCTCCCCTCTGCTCTGCCATGGGCTGGGGCGACGGCCCGGGTTGGGCGGGGCAGGGGTGCTGGGCCCTCCGGACTGCTTCCCGACAGCCACCTGCCCTCAGCCTCCATCCGGGCCCCCTGGGCGTGCACCTCCCCTCTTCCTGCCAGCCTTGCAGAGGCCGCCTCCTGCCTCACTTTATGGACCCCCAACACCACACACCCTTCCCAACCCCACCCCCTGGGGCCCAGCAGGCACGTGGCAGCCCTGTGTGATTCCAGACAATGCACTGACACGTCCCCGTCTAGCAGGGGTGGCTGGTGTGCCACCGCCAACGCTTTCTGCTCTGAGAGGTGGTTGATGGAGGAACCTGAGGCCTGGAGTAGGGGGGCCATGCCTTTGGGTTTGCTTGGAAAGCAGCTGCCACTGCTCTGCCTGGGAGGCCACACTTGTGGAGTGTCCTTTCGTCTTGCTGAGAACTCTGGGTTGACACCTGCCCGCCCTTGCTTGGCTTGGTGCACGATGCTATGTGACACCTCCTCCCCCTAATCATCATTCTTTGTTAACATGTGCACCCCCCAGGAGGCTGGACAGCAGCTCTCCACCCTCGGCCCGTCACCTGGCCCTCCTGCCCCCAGACAGCCAAGGGCACGTAGATGGAGTGGTGGGCATCTCAGGGAAGCACTGGGGCAGAAGGTGGGCCTCCTGCAGCCTGGCCACAGATGCGTGTGTCCCATTGTTTCAGCTGGGCAGGGCCCAGGGGATGAGTGCGTTGGGGGCAGGCAAGGAGGGTGGGGGCGGACAGAGGAGAGAGGCGGGGGCCCTACCAAGTCCCCAGAAGTCCCTCCTCATGCTCCCTGGTCCCCCATGGACCTGCTGACCCCTGTGGCCTGCACATGGCCCCTCAGCAGCTGTGAATCCAGGCTCTGGACACTGGGTGAGAGTTGGGTTGCATGTCTCCTCCTGTCCCCGCCTGGAGTCCAGCCCACTGGGTGCAGCCAATGGTGTTTTCCTGTGGGCAATCGCCACTGCCCCAGCTGTGGAAAGGAAGGTCATGCTTGAGCCACGGCCAACAGCTTCAGGGTTGGGGGGGGACAGGAAGATGGTGCCCCTGGCCTTCCTGAGTTCTGCACAACAGCGCCGGGCAGGGCCTCTCCTCCATGGACCTCCGCTCTGCACCTTGGCCCACTGCTGCCTGTTGGCCCCCAGCACGGGCAAGGGCCCGTGCCCACCCCTCTGCTCACCGCTGTGTCTGTCTGGGGGCGATCAGCGGCCTGGCCCACTACGGGGCCAGTGGTGCAGGTGCTGACTCCAGGGGGAACCCCGAGAAGCTCGGCACTCTGGGGGTACAAGAGCCTCTGCCCTGACTCCCCACGCGTCGTGGCTGGTGGTGGTTTCAGAGAGAAGGATCTTAAAGGCTTTCTTAGGGAAAGGCCCCGACGAGCTCCTTCATCTCCCCTGGGGTCTCAGCGCGGGGACTGAGCCCTTTCCTGGGCTCCGACCTCCCCCCGCCTTTATGCTGTGAGCCTGAGGTGGACGGACATCACCATGTCAGGGAACCCAGGGTTTACTGCCCAAACCGGGACACTTGTTACTAATTACGCTGGGGGGGGGAAACCGAGGCAGACCGTGCCCCTCCCCAACCTGTCATCCTGCCTTGGAGGCCCCTTCCCAGGCTCAGCGCTGCCACCCACGCCCCCTGGTGCTCCCCTGTCCTCAGCCACGGGTCCCGTGCACCACTGTTCCTTCTTGCTTTCATCCATTTATTCACCCAGCAATGATTTCTGCGACCTACTCAGTGCCGGGCTCTGCTGTGGGCGCTGGGGACGCTGCAGTTCCTGCCATCACGGTGCTCACCTGTTAGCAGGGAAGGCAGACATAAATCAGCAAATCAATCGTGCTGGGGGGTGACTCCTGGACACTACCCTGGACACGAGACCGCGGTCAGGGGAGGCGTCTCTGGGGTGGGGACCTGAGAGCAGAGGCTTGGATGCAGACAGGGCACGGTGGGGAGACCGCGGTGGGAGGCCTGGGTGGCACTCGGCGGTGGGGGTGGAGCTGCGACATGACCCAAGGCTGCCCGAGCAGCCTCAAGCCCACTCAGGCCCTGGTTCCCAGGCCTGCAGAAGCTGGGGCCTCGGGGGGCAGGTGGGGTCAGGACAGGGCCTCTGGCTGGTGTGGCTTCGGGGGGGGGGTGGGAATGGCAGATCTGCCAGCGTCCATGTAGGTGACCATCAGAACTGGCAGCGAGACCACTGTATCAACAGGATGTGCCTGTTTGTTCTAGGACCTTCTTGCCTGGGGAGATAAGACTGAGCCCCGGAGAACCTTCCCGTCTGCTCTGTGCACTCCCCTTGCTGGAGCCTGCTGCCTGTAAGCACGTCACGGGCCGTGAGCATCCACTTACCCGCTCGGTGGGTCCCTCCAACCGCCCTCTTCACAGCACAGCGGTGCCTCTATAGACCAACGTTCCCTTCTCAGGGCCATGGGTCCCCAGGGGGTTCAGACGGCTGGTGTACGGGACAACTGTTGACTCATCAGAAGCCGCTGCCGGACCCTCCTGCCACCGTGTCCACCCATCCCAAAGCGTCACAGCAAGACCTCTGCCGAGTTTCCTCAAGACATCACCCGGGCATCGCTGTCTGCAGCGAGCGCCCCAAGCCCACGGTGGGGGGTGCACGCGGGAGACTGGAAAGCAGGGGACCAAACAGTTCAGGGCAGCTCGAGGGTGCAAGCAGCCCCGCGCCCATCCACGGGTGAGGGTTTATCCATAAGCAGCACGCGGCATGGCCATACAACTGAGTCTTATCCAGCCTTACAAAGGAGGAAGGAAGTTCTGACACCCGCCCCGACACGAGTGGACCTTGAGGACGTTATGCGCAGTGCGATGGGCCAGACCCAGAAGGGCCAGCCCGTAAGAGTCTCCTTACACGATATCCCTTAGAGGAGCCGAGTCCAGGGAGACAGAAAACGAGTGGGGGGGCCCGGGGGCTGGGGGGGGGCCTCGGGAGTGTGAGTTTAATGGGGACGGAGTTTCAGCTCTGCGAGATGACAGGCGTTCTGGGGACGGGTGGTGGTGGCGGCGGCACGACCGTGTGAATGCTTTAGTGCCATCGGCTGTACACTTGAAAATGGTGAAGTGGTGAATTTTATGTTATGTGAGGCTTACCAAGGCCGGAAAAAAAAAAAATAGGAAAACCAAAAACAAGACCACCTTTGTCAATCCCTGAATCAGAAGGCCTGCCTTCAACCACTGAAGCCCAGACCCCCAAATCCTATAGGGGTTAATCCTTCAATTCCCCTTTCGAGACTCAACCTTTCTGAGTCGAGACTGGCCCAGGATATCGCCCGTCTGCCACAGAATGCCGGGCACCGCATGCCAGGAACACTTTGCGGGGTTCTGCAGCCAGCCAGCCTCCGGCCCCCCCATGTTGTGTTACCAGGGGTTCACCGGCTGAGAGCTGCCTGGAGCCCGGGCTGGGATGGGCGGTGTGGACAGCAGGATGGATTGCAGAAGAAAAACAGGCAGGCCTCACACCGTCCACTCCAGGCAACACCTCTGGATGTGGCTGCTGTTCCTGATGGCTTCTGGAAGCTTCCACAGGCCCACAGGCACACGCTGGCACAGCCACACCAGTCGTGCGTTTGCATTTTTTAACTTTGCCCCGAAAGGGGTCTGGCCTTTGCCCACAGCTGCTGGCCCCTGGGATGCCTTTGTTTCCCTGGGGCTTTGGGCCACACCTGAGAGCCTAACAGTGTGACTTGGCCTGGGGACTCTGAGTCACCTGGTGTCAGCTCGCTCTCCAGAGGGGCCTGGGACTGAGGTTAGCCAGGTGGGTGGCTGACCACGGAGCCCCCAACAGAAGCTGAGCGCTGAGCTGGGGTGAGCTTCCCAGGCTGACAGTCCTCCACCGTGCTGTCGCTCCTCGATGTCCGGGAGGCAGCATGGCCCACGAAGATGCTGCAGGACAAGTGCACGTTCTGTGTTTGGAACAGTTTTGATCTCCCTGGGTCCTGCGCCTTGGGGTTAATCTGAGTCCTTGGGTTGCAGGAAACTGGAACCGAGCTCTCTGTGACTTCTTGGGTCCCTCCAGCAAACTGTCGAAGCCAAGGGTGGTCTTGGGAACCCTGAAACTTGCAGCTGGTGTCAGAAGTGGGAGTGGTCTTGGGACGAGCTCCTAATCTCACAGTGACTCTCCTTGCTGGCGGATGCCCTTGCAGAAGAGACCATTACATCGGGGGGGGGGGCAGGATGTCGAGAAGGAGCGGGTGATGGTGAGTGGGGGGGCGTCCCTCCCCTCTTGTATGTTATCCTCGGGCACTTAGGGAGAAGAGAGAGAGGAGACACTGCTTACTTAGACCAGGACCCCTAGAAAACAGAGTCTGGGCAACTGTCCACAGCTAACCTGGGCCGGGGTGCCACCCCAGGGCACAGAGGAGGGGCAGGGTGCCGCTGGGCTGGTAGCTTGCAAGAAGCACAGCCTGGGTTCTGTCTCCTGGGATGACTTCAGAGAGGCCACCTGAGAACCCTTGCATCGCCCGCTGGTTGAAGCCACTGGGAAGGTCTGCAAGCTCTAGAAACCAGGGAAGGGGATCCTTCGGGCCCCAGGGGAGTGAGGGTAGCTGGGAGGGCAGGGTGGGAAGCTGCAGTTTTGCACGGCAGGCTGGTCTGGGAACTTTCTGGGCAGTCCCCTGGTGAGCGGGCCGAGCAGTTTAGGGGGTGGGCTGGGCTCTCTCAGCCGTTAGACTTCTACGTGAACACCCCTTTATAAATCAGAGGGGAGCCTTGAAGACCTCGGTCCCTGTGGTGGAACCAGAATTAGTCACGTTGGAGCTAACAACAAAGGCCCCTTACGGCCGGCGGGCTTTTAGCAGAGTCGCATGTGTTTGGGAACCTTCCTAAAATAACACCGTCCAGAAGAAAAACAGGAGCCCAGTTGTGCGGCGGGGAGGACTTTCACGTGTGTCCCCTTGTGCCCCCAGCTGGGCACGTGTCCTGACGTGGAGGCCAGGCTCCAGAGGGGGTGGCCAGGCTTCCTTCTGGAGTGGGAGCCCCCCGCCCCCCCCCCCCTGTCTCTCTGAAGGACCTGCACACAGGGAAACAGGCTGCAGGCCATGAACGGGGCGCTGACCAGCCGTGGGGGGGGCCTGCCCATAATCCCTTTTAATGGATGTTCTTTACAGGGACTCTCTGGTTTCAGGGTGTCTGCCCTTCTGAAACAGGAGGCTGCTCCCCCCACGTGTACCCTGGGGGTGTGACAGGAGGAGAGAGCTGCTGCCCCGGAGGGCTCGGGTGCCCCAGGCATGGCGCCTGCCCTTGAGCTTTCCAGGCTCTTGCGGCTTCTTGCTGTGGATGGAGGGGCTCCTCTGCTCTGGGACCTCGGGGGAAGCCCCTGCTCCTCCTCTTCCTGCAAGGACATTGTCTTACGATGTTTGGCCTTTGTGGAAAGGACTCTGAGTCCAGAAAGGACAGGATGACTTCCTAGAGTCACTGGACTCCGAGGGCCAATAGAGCCTCCCAAACTTCAGCCACCCTGTGTCCCCCTGGATCCCTTTAAGCACCCCAGTCTGAGGGAAGGGCCGCAGGGTACGGCTGGCAGGACCTAGCACTCACCTGTGGGCTGTGAATGGCACCTTGTCGGTCACTGTCCCCAGAAGACCTGTGGTGGCCACTGGTGCGGCCCTGGCCAGGATCACTGCCAAGCTCGCCACGGCTCCAAGCCTTGCAGCAGCCAAGCTCAAAAACTGAAACCGGTTCTTGAGTTTGGCACAGCGCCTGGCCCCCATTGACGAGAGGCTGCTGTGGTCGCTATCGATCACTTGGGGTGAATAGGCACACATTCACCTGCGTGGATATTGGCGCTGGTTACCGCGAGGTGTTACCCTGGCCCCACTGGGCTGTTAGGTAATAGGCGGTTTATTGTCCCTCATGACCTTCCTGAATCTAAGAAATTCTTTTTCTCTTTTTTAAAAGATTTTATTTATTTGAGAGAGAGAGAGAGAACAGGCACAAGCAGGGGAGCAGCAGAGGGAGAGGGAGAAGCAGACTCCCCGCTGAGCAGGGAGCCCAATGCAGGGCTCCATCCCAGGTCCCGGAGATCATGGCCTGAGCCCAAGGCAGACACTTCACCGACTGAGCCACCCAGGTACCCCCAAATCTAAGAAATTCTAAATTTGAAAAGACAACCTGGCCCTGAGGGTTTGGGTAAGATAAGAGATTTGGGACCTGTACTCGCCTTGTTCTGCAGGGGTGGGGGTGCAAGGGGTGCGGCTTGAAATGTTAGGAGTCAGCAAGGAAAGCTGGGATTCACTCCCAGCCTGGTCAGACGCGAAGCCTGGACGCTTTGCCAGCTTGCCATGCATGTGAAGTCCAGTCTGTGCTCAGTTGGCTTAAAGGAAAGGCGTCTCTCCAGCTTTCTCTGGATCTGGTGGCCTTCGGGAAGTCCTAGGGCTGTGTTCAGCTCATTCAGTGCCCAAAACCGGTTAGTGGCCACGGATGATCTCATCCAAGCCTCATGGCCCTGGGGTAGGGGTGGCTTCATCCTTATTTTACAGAGAGATATAGGACTCCTGCCACAGTGCTCCCAGGTTGCCCAGCCGGGAGGAGAAGCTGGGTCTCTGGGTTTCTGCAAGGTTCGCGGCAGTTTCTTGCCCCCAGAGAGCCTCAGTCTAGTTCAGGGTGGAGCTGCGGGGGCAGAGGGGCAAATCTGGCCTACGGCAGGGCATGTCCAGGGTCCGATGGAGGGCCCCAAGAGCTCGGGGGTCCAGGTCCTGGCTGGAGGCTGGGGGTACCTGTGGCCTCACACTGCACTCCCCCTGCGGCCCTGAGCCCCCAGGGGGGCTGGCTGCGGGGTGTCTGCCTGGGAGCGGGTGGAGAGCAAGCAGCCCCTGCTGTGCGCCTGTGCCAAGAGCTTCAGGGCCTCCTGGCATCCAGGCCCCCCTGTAATTTAGGGGAGTAGGGGACTGGCTTCCTGCAAGCACTAATTTTCAGCTCTTGCGTTCATGTGGAACCTGGAAATTAATTAGCTCAGACACGAGTTCCACAGCCCAAGCTCATGCAAAGATTCCTCGTTAGTAAAACTTTGCCCTTTGGCTGGTGGGCGGTTGGCTGGTGCGAGGCACGGAGCTGGGCTGGGCTGGGAGGGGCTGCCTGCAGAAGGTCCCGCCTGCCCCGAGCCCCCAGCTCCTGCCCACCTCCCAGCGGCACTGGGCGTTTCCAGAGCCAGCACCACAACCACGGTGCCCCCGAGGACGGACCTAATGCGGACTTGGGAACCTCACAGCAGGCTTCCCGGGGCCTCGGGCTGGGCACTTGGAAACCCTACAGGGAGGACCTCATTTGGCCTGGGGTCAGGGAAGCCTAGAATAAAGTCACTTAGGTGGTGACACTTAAAAACCCAATTGGGGATCGGAAGTAGTCAGGCAAGGGGCAGAGGGAACAGCATTCCAGACAGAGGAACATCCCTTGCAACACTCTGAGTCAGAAGGAGCTTGTGGGCGGGCAGCCGGAGCGACCAGAACCCAGAACGCAGGGAAGGTTCAGGCGGGGCAGAGGCCCGGAGGCCACGAGGCTGCAGACACCAGTCAGGTTGGGCCCACGCGCCACCCTGTGGGGCCCTGTGTCTTCACTTAAAGAACCCTGCATTCTGGAAGCATCCAGTTAATGGAACGAAGTGCCCCAGCATCTTCCCAAAAGCCCCCCTCCTCCACCACCTCCCTAACGAGGGAGGAATCAGCGTATCCCTGCCTCCCTGCCTCCCAGCTCTTCCCCCACAGCGGTGGCGGCGCATCTGGCTCCTTCACCATCATCATTGTGGGTAATTGTTAGGTGGGCTGGGCGTGGCGCTTTCCTTCTGCTGAGGCTGCGAGCGAGGATAATCACGGCTTTTCACCATCCTCCCTGCCCCCCCCCCACTCCGCCCCACCTCCTCTCTTATCATTTTTTCGGGAGGGCCCAGAGGAGACTGTGGCAAGCAGCTCAGGGCCTAAGGACGGGAAGCGTTCTGGGAGGCCACTGGAGATGCGTCAGGCGTCAGGCCGGTCCCCCGAATACTGGCCATGTTGATGGAGATGAACAGCCACCGTTTACGGAGATGGTGACATGAGCTCATGGGACAGAGAAGGAAACAGAGGCGCGGGAGGATGGAGCGACGGGCCCAAGGCCGCGGTGGCAGCGCTGCTCACGACCTCAGCCACCGCCCCTTCCACCGTGCACGTTCACGCTCACCTCCACCCACCCTCCTGACACGGGCTCCTAGGCACCCAGCCTGCAGGTTGGGCGGAGGCCCCGTATGAGGGTCCCTCCCCAGGAGGGCCCACGTGCCGCACCCACCGCCCCAGCTGATGGGTCCAGGGCAGACACTGGCACTTGAGGGCAGCCGGTTTTGTGTGTGCCCTGCGAGGATGAGCGGGAGACCCGTCGGAGCCCCTCTCTCTGGCCCGGGCAGGGAGGAGCAGAGAGGGGAGTCTGGGCGGGGGTCACGCAGCAGAAAGATTCCAGGGGGAGCCCAGGGCGCAAGGCAGGAGAGGCCAGACCCCAAGGCAGAAGGGAGCAAGAGGCTGGCCCACAGAGACCCGCCCCGTGGGGACCCGAACCACTCTCTCTGGCTCTGTCCCTGGCCTGGCAGTCCAGCTGGCCCAGGGTCTGTGTGGGGCAGAGACCCGTCTCGCTTTACCCACCTGCCCCCCAGAAGGCGGGTCCCTCAGGTGTGAGAGGAAGTCCCAGGTGAGCTCTTCAGAGGCACCTGTCCCACTGGCAAGTGCCCATCCGCCCTTCCTCCTTCCTCCTCCTCTTCCTGCTGCTGCAATCAGGAGGCGACCTGAGGACACAGGGTCATACCCTGATATCAGGCACGGAGCCTAGGGCCCCAGACATTCTGCAGCTGCGCCCCCCGTATCTTGTCACCATGGGCTCAGATGTGGCCAGCTGAGCGCATGCTCCTCACGGAAGCTGTGCCCGCCGTCCCCACCACGCTCTCCCATCCATCCCCCACTCCAGCGGCCACAGGGGTGAGGAAGGGGCCTCATCCCGAGGCCCACGTGTGTCACCTGGGAATGGGGATGGCGGCCCCACCCCAGGGAGAGGTGAGGGATGTGGGCGCAGGCATCCGGGGGGCTAGTGAATGATGATTCCCTGAGAACACAGGCTCTCCTTCCTGGGAGACCATCGCCGGTCCCAGCGGGCCTCCCTGCCTCCGCCTGCTCCACTGCCCGCTGCACGCAGGACGGGCGGGCGTGGGGGGTCCCCGTGCTAGGATCTCTTGAAACATTTCCGACTTGGGCCTTCAACGCTGATCAAAGAGAAAACTGAACCAGGAGGACTGAGGTGCGCTGGACAGAATAAGTGATCACCTGCCTTCCAGGGCTGGGGGGGGGCACCGGGGGATTGATTATCTGCTTGCCGGGGTCTTTCCATCTGCTGAGGCTTGTCTGTATTGACAGCAGTTGGCGGGAGTGCGCGCGGCCGGCGCCCAGGTGGGGCAACGTTCGATCGCAGGCCGGGGTTTCTATCGCTTTTGGCCGAGGGCCTGCTGCAGAGCCATGAGCACAGCGGGAGCGGGCGCTCTCCCGGGCCGGCCGGCTCCGGGGGCAGTGTCTTTCAGGAGTGGCTTGAAAGGACCCCCGGTGGCTGCATCTCAGGCCCCACTGAGTGGGGAGGCGCCCCGGGACGCTGGGCCTGGCTCTTGCACGTGGGGCCCTCCGGCAGCGCCTGCCTCCCCCCGGGTCCGGCCCGACCCAGGTCCCACTGAGGCTGGGTCGGAGTCGCCTCTTTCCTTGACCCCCCGTCCCACATCGAGCGTGAACAGGCAATCCTGGGGGCCTGGCTGCACCCCCAGCCCGCAGCCTTGGTGATGATGTGCAAGCTCCCAGGAAGAGGGTGACCCCAGACTCTTCAGTTACAGGGGACTAAAGGCGCCTGCATCTTCTTCCGTGGGCCTGTGCTCTCCTGCTTGTGAAGGCCCGATGGGCTTGAGTTTCCAATTTGGACTACCCCCCCCCAAACAGGCTGTGAGCCCCACAGTCTGATTCAGCCCTGCAGCCCCTGGAAGCTCCTGACCAGGAGATGCTCCTGACCAAAAACTGTCCATGTGGGGTCCCTGGGGGGGCTCAGTGGGTTCAGTGTCCACCTTCAGCTCAGGTCATGATCCTGGGGTCCTGGGTTCGAGCCCTGTGCGTGGGGTCGCTGCTCAGCAGGGAGTCTACTTCTCCCTCTCCCCTGCCGCTCCCCCCTGCTCATGCTCACTTGCTCTCTCTCTTGCTCTCTCCCTCAAATATGTAAGTAAGGGATTCCTGGGTGGCTCAGCGCTTTAGCGGCTGCCTTCAGCCCAGGGCGAGATCCTGGAGTCCTCAGATCGAGTCCCACATCAGAGTCCCCTGCTCCCTGCATAGAGCCTGTGTCTCTGCCTCTCTTTCTCTCTCTGTCTCTCATGAATAAATAAATAAGATTAAAAAAATTTAAAAAAGACAAATACATAAATAAAATATTTTTAAAAATAACTGCTATGTACAAACCCCCTGGAGTGGCCACACTTGGCCACCGGTGCTTCCCAGGAGACCCCCATGCTTCCAGTGTCCATGCTTTTGCTCAGGCCACGCTGCCCACCCTGGGATGCTGCTCTGGAGGCCTGGCCTCTTCCCATCTGACTCGTCTTCCATGGTCGCCCTGGGTTGTCTCCTCCGTAAGTCTGACTCCACCGAGTCGTGGAGATGGCTCCACCCGGGTCTCTACCTACCATGCACAGCTCCATGGATGTCACCCATGACTGGCCCGAGGTGGAATGATGACCACGCAGGTGAAGTTGATGTGCAGCACCCAGAGAGATACGACAAGAATTTCTCCTCCAGAGGAGGGCTCTTAGCAACTTTCTTTTTTTCTTTTTTTTTTTTTTTTAATTTTTATTTATTTATGATAGTCACAGAGAGAGAGAGAGGCACAGAGACACAGGCAGAGGGAGAAGCAGGCTCCATGCACCGGGAGCCCGACGTGGGATTCGATCCCGGGTCTCCAGGATCGCGCCCTGGGCCAAAGGCAGGCGCCAAACCGCTGCGCCACCCAGGGATCCCCTTTTTTTCTTTTTTAATATTTTTTTTTTTTTTTTTTTTTTTTTTTCTTTTTTATTTATTTAAAGATTTTATTTATTTATTCATGAGAGACACACAGAGAGAGGCAGAGACACAGGCAGAGGGAGAAGCAGGCTCCATGCAGGGAGCCCGATGTGGGACTCGATCCCGGGACCCCAGGATCACACCCTGGGCCAAATGCAGGCCCCTCAACCAGTGAGCCACACAGGCGCCCCAATATTTTATGTATTTATTTGAGAGAGAGGGTGAAAGAGAGAGAAGCCGGGGGAGGAGCAGAGGGAGAGGGACAAGCAGACTCCACGCCCAGCACGGAGCCCCACGAGGCTCCATGTCACGACCCTGAGATGACAACCTGAGCCGAAATCGAGCCTCGGAGGCCTGACCGGCTGAGCCACCCAGGCGCCCCTTAGCAGCTGTCTTCCACGTCACACAGCAGCGTTAGCGACAGCCACCAGGTCGTGATGTCATGGGTTCTATCCCTAGTCCTTGTGTATCTCGTAACCTTTGGGGTCCCCTCCCCAATTCCCCACTCCTCTTGTCCTAAAGAATAGTGCAGGTTTGCAGCCGAATAACTGCCCTGCCCTGTCCTATGGGGCCAGAGTAGCCCAGGGCCCTCTTTCTCTCCATCCCGCCTCCTTCGGTCCGGGTTCCTGCCGGGGCACAGCCAGTGCACGGGGCCACGGCGTACTCTCCTCCTTCTGGAGGTGGCCGGCCACCGCCTCAGTGTCCTGTCCCACACACGCTTTCTCGTCTTGTGCAATATGAGAGAGCTGAGACTTTCCCCAATCTTCAGGCTGTTTCCTCTCTGCTGAATGATTCCGACTTCAATCCATCACTTATGTCCTGAATTTTGCCATCAACAGTTAGGAAGCACCAAGCTGCTTCTTTGAAGCGCGGCTGCTTAGAGATCTCCTCGGCTAGATACCCGGTTTCACCTCTTGCAACTTCTGCGTCCCACAAAAGCCCTAGGACACGAGCGGGCTTCAGCCAAGTTCTCTGCCAGCTTGTAATGGGATCCCGTTCCTCCAAGAACCGCTCCCTCGCTCCTCGTTTCCATGCGAGACCTCATCTCTTAATGTCCCCATCCCCACCAATACTCCATTTGCCGCGACTCGTGTCGTCGGTAAGAAATGGAGGTCGTCTCTCTGGCTCTGGTCTTTCCTTTCTGAGCCGCCACCAGAAGCACCTTTAACAGGCTGCTCACGGTATCAGCTTTTTCTAGCACGCATCGCAAACCTCTTCCAGCCTCTACTCATTACCTGACTCCAAAGCCACTTGCACATTTTAGATATTTATTACAGCGGTGCCCACGCCTCAGGACCCATTTCTGTCTCCGTCGGCCCGGGCGGCTCTAACAAATACCGGAGACCGGGTGGTTCTGATGATAAACATCTATTTCCCGCAGTTACGGAGTCCGAGATGGAGGCGCCGCTTGATTTGGTTCCTGCTGATGGCTCTCTGGCACTCGGCTGCCTTCTCTCGTCCCCACGTGGTTGGGGGTGGGAGGCAAGGGCAGGGAGAGAGAGCCCTCTGGTCTCTTCTGATAAAGGCGCCAATCCCATCACGGGCCTCCACCCCCATGACCTCATCCAAACCTAATCACCTCCCACAGACCCCACCTCCAAAAACCATTGCATTAGGGGTTAGGGCTTCAACATAGGAATTTGGGGGAGGGTGATGCAAAGATTCAGTGCATAGCAGCCCTAAAGCCAACGCTTGGGCCTGCCTTACTTCCAATCTGGCTTGGATCGCCCTCCGGGTCACGGCCTCTACAATAGTTACTCGTCATCCCATTGTACGGATGAGCAGAGGAGGCTCAGAGAGGCTGGACAACCTGCCCAGGGTCACACTGCAGGTGTGTAGACAGACAAGAAGCAAAGCCCAAGGTCTGCTGCTTCTTCTCTCTCTGGGGATGTGGCTGGTGTTCTCCACTGCGGATCCCTGACTGGGCTCCTGGTTTGGGGAGGAGTCGTCGAGAAGAAGTGGCTTGGCGGGCTGCTGATAACCGCTGCCCCCCCCCCCCCCCCCCCCCCCCCCCCCCCCCCCGCTCCAGGCACGGAGGGAGTGCCCACAGCCTCCTACCTGGGAGAAGGAGAAAGGTGATTGGAGTGACAGCCAGAGGAGGGAGGATATGGCCTGTGGACAGAGGCGGGGCTCCAGCCCCACAATCAAGAAGAGTCCCTGGACCCCTCTCCCTCTTCTGTCTTCCATCGGCCCCACCGACTGAAGGGCCACCTCCAGTTTGGACCCCAGTCATCCCTGGTGCCTTCCACCCTCTGACCCTGTCCCTCCATTCTAGGTCCCCCCAGGAGCTCCTCCCCACAGAGTTCAAACTCAGAATCCAGTGATGAACACATAGGTCTATTTTCTTTTTAACAACGCAATAATTCGGGGCGCCTGGGTGGCTCAGTGGTTGAGCGTCTTCCTTTGGCTCAGGTCGTGACCCTGGGGTCCTGCGGGGAGCCTGCTTCTCCCCTGCCCATGTCTCTGCTTCTCTCTGTGTTTCTCGTGAATAAATAAATAAACTT
>NW_023331756.1:0-48555 GCF_011100685.1 Canis lupus familiaris | reverse complement strand
CACCTTCTTGGCCTCACCTGGAACTGGTGACTCTGAACATCATTGGGCCTCACACAGATCTGGTGACTCTGGTCCTCACCTGTGGATCATTATGACCTGGATACTCTGTTCCAAACTGAGCCTCTCCTGGACATGTTGAGTCTGGATCCCCTCTGGGCCTCAATCTGACATGGTGCTCTGGTCCCCTTCTGGGCCTCACCCAGTCCTGGTGACTTTCTTCCCCATCTGGACCTGATTGCTGTGGACTATTCTTTGCTTCACCTGGAACTGGTGACTCTGCTCCTACCTGGGCCTCACCCAGTTCGTTGACTCTGGTCCTCACCTGTGGACCATTATGACCTGAATACTCTGTTCCACTCCTGAGCCTCTTTGGACATGATGACTCTGGATCCCCTCTGGGCCTTACCCTGACATGGTGACTCTGGTCCCCTCTGGGTCTCACCGTGCCCTAATGACTGTGATCCCCACTTTGGCCTGACTTGGACCTGCTGACCCTGGTTGCCACCTGCGCTTGACTTCGACCTGTTGACTCTGGGTTCTTTTTTTCTTTTTTTTAAATTTATTTTTTATTATTGGTGTTCTATTTACTAACATACAGAATAACCCCAGTGCCCGTCACCCATTCACTCCCACCCCCACCCTCCTCCTCTTCTACCACCCCTAGTTTGTTTCCCAGAGTTAACAGTCTTTACGGTCTGTCTCCCTTTCTGATATTTCCGACACATTCTTCTCCCTTCCCTTATATTCCCTTTCACTATATTTATATTCCCCAAATGAATGAGAACATATAATGTTTGTCTTTCTCCGACTGGCTTACTTCACTCAGCATAATACCCTCCAGTTCCATCCACGTTGAAGCAAATGGTGGGTATTTGCATTTCTAATAGCTGAGTAATATTCCATTGTATACATAAACCACATCTTCTTTATCCATTCATCTTTCGTGGACACCGAGGCTCCTTCCACAGTTTGGCTATCGTGGCCATTGTTGCTCTAAACATCGGGGTGCAGGTGTCCGGCGTTCATGCATTGTCTCTTTGGGGAAAATCCCCAACAGTGCAATTGCTGGGTCGTAGGGCAGGTAATTTTTAACTGTTGAGGAACCTCCACACCGTTTCCAGAGTGGCTGGACCAGTTCACATTCCCACCAACAGTGTATGAGGATTCCTTTTCTCCGCATCCTCTCCAACATTGGTTGTTTCCTGTCTGGTTAATTTTCCCCATTCTCACTGGTGTGAGGTGGTATCTCATTGTGGTTTTGATTTGTATTTCCCTGATGGCAAGTGATGCAGAGCATTTTCTCATGTCCTGTTGGCCATGTCTATGTCTTCCTCTGTGAGATTTCTGTTCATGTCTTTTGCCCATTTCATGATGGATTGTTTGTTTCTTGGTGTTGAGTTTGATAAGTTCTTTTTAGATCTTGGAAACTAGTCCTTTATCTGATATGTCATTTGCAAATATCTTCTCCCATTCTGTAGGTTGTCTTTGAGTTTTGTTGACTGTATCCTTTGATGTGCAAAATTCTTATCTTGATGAAGTCCCAATAGTTCATTTTTGCTTTTGTTTCTTTTGCCTTCGTGGATGTATCTTGCAAGAAGTTACTATGGCCGACTTCAAAAAGGGTGTTGCCTGTGTCTTCTCTAGGATTTTGATGGAATATTGTCTCACATTTAGATCTTTCATCCATTTTGAGTTTATCTTTGTGTATGGTGAAGAGAGTGGTCTAGTTTCATTCTTCTGCATGTGGATGTCCAATTTTCCCAGCACCATTTATTGAAGAGATGTCTTTCTTCGAATGGATAGTTTCCTCCTTTATCGAATATTAGTTGCCATAAAGTTCAGGGTCCACTTCTGGATTCTCTATTCTGTTCACTGATCTATGTGTCTGTTTTTGTGCCAGTAGACTCTAGTTTTCAAGGGCCTCAACTCCACCTGGTGGTCCTGGTCCCCACCTGGGACTCACCGGAGTGGTGACTCTTTTCACCACCGGGGACTCATGGACTGCTTACTGTGTTACACACCAGGGCCTCAAGTATACCTGTTGACCATGGTCCCCAAGCCGGCCTCACATGGACCTGTTGCCTCTGATCCCCACCGGGGCCTCACGTGTACCTGGTAACTTGGTCCTCACCTGGGCCTCATCTGGACCTAGTGACTCTGGTCCCCACCGGGCTTCACGTGGATCTGGTGAATCTGGTCCCCACCTGGACCTCTCCGGACCTAGTGACTCTCTTTCCAACATGGACCTCACATGGATCTGGTGACTCTGGTCCTCAGTTTGGCCTCACCTGGACCTGGCGTCTCTCGTCCCTACTTTGACCTAACTCAGAACTGCTGAATCTTGCCCCACCTAGCCGCACCCAGACCTGGTGACTCTTGTCCCAGCTATGCCTCAATTCGACCTAATGAATCTGGTCCTCACGTGAGCCTCACATGGACCTGGGACTCAGCTGGATAGAGTGGCTCTGGTTCATGCAAGGGGATAAAATGATACTGCTGACTGTGGTCTTATTCTATGCCTCACCAGGACCTAGTGATTTGTCCCCATCTGGGCTGCATGGCCTAGTGACTGGTCCTCACCCAGGCATCATTGGGACCTGGATACACTATTCCACACCTGGGACTCACTCTGACTAGGGACCTCTGGACCCATTCTGGGCCTCAAACTAAACTGGTTACTCTGGTTCCCCTCTGGGACTCACCCTTACCTGGTGACTCTGGTCACCCCATGGGCTTCATTTGGGCCTGGTGAATCTGGTCCTTAGCTTGTCCTCACTTGGATCTGGTGACTGGTCGACAGCTGGGCCTCACTTGGACTTGGTGAATCCTGTTGCCACCTGCGCCTCACCTGGACCTTGTGACTGTGGTCCCACTGGACCTCACCTGGATCTGGTGGCTCTGGTTCCCATATGGGGCTCTCCTGGTCCGTGTTTCTGTGGTCTCATCTGCCTCACCTGGAACACAATGACTCTGATCCATATCTGGGCCTCTCCTGGACTGTTAACTCTGGTCGTTACCTGGGCATCATTGGGACCTGGGTACTCTATTATATACCTGGGCCACTTGGACTTGGTGACTGTGGTCCCACCTGGGCCACACTGGACGAGGTGACTGGTTCCCACAGGGACCTCACCTGGACCTGGTGACTCAGGTTCATATGGGCATCATGGGACCTGGTTTCTCAGTTCCACATCGGGGCCTCCCCTGGACTAGTGATTCTCGTCCCCCTCTGGGCCTCACCCTGACGTGGTGACCCTGGTCCCCACGTGGATATCACCAGAAACCGGGTGACTCTGGTCCCTCACTGGGACTCACCCGGAGCTGGGGACACTATTCCTCAACTGGGCCTCAATAGGACCTGGTGAATCTACTCCTCCTTAGGCCTCGTCTGGACCTTGTGACTCTTTCCCACCTGGCATCAAGGGACATGGTTACTCTGTTCCCACACCTGGGCCTCACCTCCACATGATAACTTTGCTCCAAACCTTGGCCTCAACTGGTCCTGATGACTCTGTTCCCCCACCTAGGCCTCAGTCTGGACTGGTGACTGTGGTGCCCACATGGGTCTCACCTGGACCTGGTGATTCTCGTTCCGACATGAACCACACCTGGACCTGGTGACTGTGGTGTTCTGGTAGACTCACATTTACCTGGTGACTCCGGGTCCCCACTAGAGCCTCACCTGGATCTGGTGACTCTGGCCTGCCTGTTGGCCTCAACTTGACCTGGTGAGTGGGGTTGCCACCTGGGCTCACACATAGGTGGTGACTCAATTCCCCTCGTGGGCCTCTTGGACCTGGTGAATCTGGTCCTTACCTGGTCCTGTCCCAGACCCGGGGACTCTGGTCACCACGTGGGCCTCACCTGGACCTGGTGAATTGGTCCGCATCTGGGCCTCACCCAGTCCTGGTGACTTTGTTCCCCACCTGGACCTGATTGCTGTGGACTTTCTTGGCCTCACCTGGAACTGGTGACTCTGATCCTATCTGTGCGTCACCCAGATCTGGTGACTCTGGGCCTCACCTGGGCATCATTGGTACCTGGTGACTCTGTTCCACACCTGAGCCTAACCTAACATGATGACTCTGGAACCACTCTGGGCCTCTCCCTGACCTGATGCCTCTGGTCCCCATCTGGATGTCACCTGGACGAGGTGATTCTGGTACCCCTCTAAGCCTCAACCAGATCTGGTGACAGTGGTCCTCAGCTGGGCCTCACTGGACACTGTGAATATGCTCCATCTGGGCCTCATTTGGACCTGGTGACTCTGGTCCCTACCTGGGCAACATCGGGACATGGTTCCACTGCATGGCCTGCAGGTTGGCCTCACCTGGACCTGGTAACTCTAGTCCCTACCTGGGCAATCATCGGGACATGGTTCCTCTGCATGGCCTGCAGTTAGGCCACACTTGGACCTGGGGAGTGGGGTTGCCACCTGGGACTCACCCATGCTTGGTGACACAGGTACCCACGTGGGCCTCACTTGGACCTGGTGAATCTGGTCCTTACCTGGTCCTCACCCGGAACTGGTAACTCTGGTCACCACCTGGGAATCACCTGGACCTGGTGAATCTGGTCCCAATATGGGCCTCACCCAGTCCTCGTGACTTTGTTCCCCACCTGGACCTGATTGCTGTGGACTCCTTCTTGGCCTCACCTGGAACTGGTGACCCTGATCCTGACTGGGCCTCACCCAGATCTGGTGACTCTGGTCCTCACCTGTGGATCATTATGACCTGGATCTCTGTTCCACACCTGAGCCTCACCTGGACATGATGACTCTGGATCCCCTCTGGGCCTCACCTTGACATGGTGACTGCTCCCCATCTGGATGTCACCTAGACCAGGTGAATCTGGTACCCTCTAGGCCTCAACTAGACCTGGGGATTCTGGTCCTCAAGTGCGCCTCACCGAGACCTAGAGGATATGCTCCCCACCTGCTCCTCATCTGGACCTGGTGACTCTGGTTCTACCTGCGTATCATCGGGACATGGTTACTCTATTCCCCACTGGGACTGACCTGATCATGGTAACTCTGGTCCTGACTTTGGCCTCTTCTGTACCAGGTGACTCTGGCTCACCTGGGCGTCATCTGTAACTGATGACTCTGATCCTAAGCATGGCCTCACCTGACCTGGTGACTGTGGTTCCCATCGGGACCTCACCTGGACCTCATGTCTCTGGTCCCACCTGGGCCTCACCAGGAACTGGTGTCTGTGGTACCCACCTGGGTAGCATCAGGATATGGTTACACTGTTCACTAACAGTGACCCAGCCGGACCTATTAACTCTGGTCTTCACCTGGGCCACACCTGGACATGGTGACACTGGTTCCCACTTGGGTCTCACCTGGACATGTTGAGTCGGATCCCCGCCTGGTCCTCACCTGTAACTGGTGATTCCCGTTCCCACATGGACATCATGTGGACTGGTGGCTGCAGTGTTTCTAGATTCTCATGTACCTCGTGAATCTGGTCCCCACCAGGGCCTCACCGGGACCTGGTGAGTGGGTTGCCACCTGCACCTAACTGGACCTGGTGTTCTGGTCTGCACCTGAGACTACCCTGGATCTGGTGACTGTGTTCCCCACCTGGGCTTCACCTGGATTTGGGGACTCCGTCCCCATCTGGGGCTCACCTGGCCCTGTTGACCATGGTCCACAACTAGGCAAAATTGGGACCCGGTGACTGTGTTTCACAACTGGACCTCACCTGGACAAGGTGACTGTGGTCCCACCTGGGCTTCACCTGGACGAGGTGACTGGTTCCCACAGGGACCTCACCTGGACCTGCTGACACAGGTCCCCATATGGGCATCATGGGACCTGGTTTCAGTTCCACATCGGGGCCTCACCTGGAGCTAGTAGTGATTCTCGTCCCCCTCTGGGCCTCACCTGACGTGGTGACTCTGGTCCCCACCTGGATATCACCGGAACCGGGTGACTCTGGTCCCCCTCTGGGACCCACCCGGAGCTGGGGACACTGGTCCTCAACTGGGCCTCACATGGACCTGGTGAATCTGGTCCCCATCTGGGCCTCACCCAGTCCAGGTGACTTTGTTCCCACCTGGACCTGATTGCTGTGGACTCTTTCTTGGCCTCACCTGGAACTGGTGACTCTGAACCTATCTGGCGTCACCCAGATCTGGTGACTCTGGTCCTCACCTGGGCATCATTGGTACCTGGTGACTCTGTTCCTCACCTGAGCCTCACCTGGACATGATGACTCTGGAACCTCTCTGGGCTTCTCCCTGACCTGGTGACTCTAGTCCCTACCTGGGCATCATCGGGACATGGTTCCACTGCATGGCCTGCAGGTTGGCCTTACCTGGACCTGGTAACTCTGTTCCCGACCTGAGCATCATCTGGACACTGTTCCTCTGCATGGCATGCAGGTTGGCCTCACCTGGACCTGGTGAGTGGGGTTGACACCTGGGCCTCACACATACCTGGTGACACAGGTCCCCACGTGGGCCTCACTTGGACTGGTGAATCTGGTCCTTACCTGGTCCTCACCCGGAACTGGTAACTCTGGTCACCACCTGGGAATCACCTGGACATGGTGAATTGGTCCCCATCAGGGCCTCACCCAGTCCTGGGTTTGTTCCCCAATTGGACCTGATTGCTCTGCACTCCTTCTTGGCCTCATTGGAACTGATGACTCTGATCCTAACTGGGCCTCACCCAGATCTGCTGACTCTGGTCCTCACCTGTGGACCATTATGACTGGAAACTCTCTTCCACACCTGAGCCTCACCTGGACCTGATGACTCTGGATCCCCTCTGGGCCTCAGCCTGACATGGTGACTCTGGTCCCCATCTGGATGTCACCTAGACCAGGTGAATCTGGTACCCCTCTAGGCCTCAACTAGACCTGGTGACTCTGGTCCTCAACTGGCCCTCACCGGGACCTCGTGAATATGCTCCCCACCTGCGCCTCATCTGTACCTTGTGGCTCTGGTTCTACCTGGGTATCATCGGGACATGGTTACTCTATTCTCCACTGGGATGTCCTGTTCCTGGTAACTCTGGTCCTGACTTTGGCCTCTTCTGTACCAGGTGACTCTGGCTCCACCTGGGCCTCACCTGTAACTAGTGACTCTGATAATAAGCATAGCCTCACCTGACCTGGTGACTGTGGTTACATTGGACCTCACCTGGACCCAATGCCACTGGACCCACCTAGGCCTCAGCAGTACCTGTTGTCTCTGGTACCCACCTGGGTAGCATCAGTATATGGTTACACTCTTCACTAACAGTGACCCAGCCGGACCTATTAACACTGGTCTTCAACTGGGCCTCAACAAGACCTGGTTAATCTATCCTCACTCAGGCCTCGTCTGGACCTGTGACTCTTTTCCCCACCTGGCATCAATGGGGCATGGTTACACTGTTCCCCACCTGGGCCTCACCTGGACATGATAACTTTGCTCCACTCTTTGGCCTCAACTGGTCTTGATGACTCTCGTCCCACCACCTAGGCCTCAATGGACCTGGTGACTGTGGTCCCCACCTGGGTCTCACTGGACATGGTGACTCTCGTTCCCACATGAACCAAACCTGGACCTGGTGAATGTGGTGTCTTGTAGACTCACATTTACCTGGTTACTCCGGTCCCCACTAGGACCTCACCTGGATCTGGTGACTCTGGCTTGCAGGTTGGCCTCACTGGACCTGGTTAGTGCGGTTGCCACCTGGGCCTAACCATACCTGGTGACTCAGGTCCGCACGTGGGTATCTTGGATCTGTTGACTCTGGTCCTTACCTGGGCATCATTGGGACCTCTATACTCCCTTATATACCTGGGCCTCACCTGAACCAGGTGACTGTGTTCACACAACTGGACCTCACCTGGTCCAAGTGACTCTGGTCCCCCTCTGTGTCTCACCGTGCCCTAGTGACTGTGAACCCCACTTTGGCCTTACTTGGACCTGCTGACCCTGGTTGCCACCTGCGCCTGACCTCGAACTGTTGATTCTGGTTCTTTCAAGGGTCTCCCGGAACCTGATGATCCTGGTCCCCACTGGGCCCACCTGGACGTGGTCACTCCTGTCACCACGGGGACTCACCGGACCTGCTTACTGTGTTCCACACCTGGCCTCATGTAGACATGTGACCATGGTCCCCAAGCCGGCTCACATGGACCTGTTGCTCTGATCCCCACCGGGGCCTCACGTGTACCTGGTAACTCTGGTCTACCTAGGCCTCATCTGGACCTAGTGACTCTGGTCCCCACCTGGGCTTCACCTGAATCTTGTGACTCTGATCCCCACCTGGAATCACCGGATCTGGTGGCTCTGGTCCCCACCTGGACTTCACCTGGATCTGGTGACTCTGGTCCACCCCAGGACCTCTCCTGGACCTGGTGACTCCTTTCCAACATGGACCTCATGTGGATCTGATGACTCTGGTCCTCAGTTGGCCTCACCTCGACTTGGTGTCTCTCGTCCCCACTTTGACCTAACTCAGAACTGCTGAATCTTGCCCCACCTAGCCCGCACCCAGACCTGGTGACTCTTGTCCCCAGATATGCCTCAATTCGACTAATGAATCTGGTCCTCACGTGGGCCTCACATGGACCTGGGACTCAGTTGGATAGAGGGCTCTGGTTCCCACAAGTGGCTCACCTGATACTGGACTGTGGTTATTCTATGCCTCACCAGGACCTAGTGATTCTGTTCCCCATCTGGGCCTGCATGGCCCTAGTGACTCTGGTCCTCACCCAGGCATCATTGGGACCTGGATACTCTATTCCACACCTGGGCCTCAATTTGACCAGGGAACTCTGGTCCCATTCTGGGCCTCAAACTAAACTGGTTACTTGGTTCCCCTCTGGGCCTAACCCTTACTGGTGACTCTGGTCACCCTTGGGCTTCACTTGGGCCTGGTGAATCTGGTCCTTAGCTGGTCCGCACCTGGATGTGGTGACTATTCGCCACCTGGTCCTCACCTGGACTTGGTGAATCCTGTTGCCGCCTGTGCCTCACCAGGACCTTGTGACTGTGGTCCTACCTGGACCTCACCTGGATCTGGTGGCTCTGGTTCCCATATGGGGTATCCTGGACCTGGTTCCTGTGGTCTCCATCTGGCCTCACCTGAAAAACAATGACTCTGATCCATATTTGAACCTCTACTGGACCTGTTGACTCTGGTCATTACCTGGGCATCTTTCTGAGCTGGATACTCTCTTATATAACTGGGCGTCACCTGGACCTGGTGACTGTGGTCCCACCTGGCCCTCCCCGGACGAGGTGACTCGTCCCACAGGACCTCACCTGGACCTGGTGACTCAGGTCCTCATATGGGCATCATGAGACCTGGTTTCTCAGTTCCACATCGCGGCCTCACCTGGACATAGTGATTCTCCTCCCTCTGGGCCTCACCCTGATGTGGCGACTCTGGTCCCCACCTGGATATCCCAGAACCGGGTGACTCTGTTCCCCTCTGGAACTCACAAAGAGCTGGGGACATTGGTCCTCAACTGGGCCTCAACAGGACTGGTGAATCTACTCCTCACTTAGGCCTCGTCTGGACCTTGTGACTCTTCCCACCTGGCATCAATGGGACATGGTTACTCTGTTCCCCACCTGCGCCTCAGCTGGACATGATAACTTTGTCCACACTTTGGCCTCAACTGCTCCTGATGACTCTGGCTCCCCACCTAGGCCTCAATCTGGTCCTGGTGACTGTGGTCCCACCCTGGGTCTCACCTGGACCTGGTGACTCTCGTTCCCACATGAATCACCCTGGACCTGGTGACGGTGGTGTTCTTGTAGACTCACTTTTACCTTGGACTCCGGTCCCCAGTAAGGTCTCACCTGTATCTGGTGACTTGGCCTGCAGCTTGGCCTCACCTGGACCTGGTGAGTGGAGTTGCCACCTGGGCCTCACCCATACCTGGGATCCAGTCCCCACAGGGGTCTCTTGGACCTGGTGAATCTTCTCCTTACCTGGTACTCCCCCAGACCGGGGACTGGTCACCACCTGGGCCTCACCTGGACCTGGTGAATCTGTTCCCCAACTGGGCCTCACCAGTCCTGTTGACTTTGTTCCCCACCTGGACCTGATTGCTGTGGACTCTTTCTTGGCCTCACCTGGAACTGGTGACTCTGATCCTATCTGGGCGACACCCAGACCTGGTGGGACTCTGGTCATCACCTGGGCATCCTTGGTACCTGGTGACTCTGTTCCACACCTGAGCCTCACCTGAACATGATTACTCTTGAACCTGTCTGGGGCCTCACCCTGACCTGGGACTCTGGTCCCCATCTCGATGTCACTGGACCAGGGATTCTGGTATCCTTCTACGCCTCAACAATATCTGGTAACTATGGTCTCAAACTGGGCCTCACCTGGACTAGTGAATTTGCTCCATCTGGGCCTCATTTTCATGGTGACTCTGGTCCTTACCTGGGCATCATCGGGACATGGTTCCACAGCATGGCCTGCAGGTTGGCCTCACCTGGACCTGGGGAGTGGGGTTGCCACCTGGGCCTCACACTACCTGTGTGACACAGGTCCCACGTGGGCCTCAAGTGGACCTGTTGAATCTTGGCCTTACCTGGTCCTCACCCGGAACTGGTAAGTCTGGTCACCACCTGGAAGTCACCTGGACTTGCTGAATCTGGTCCCCAACTGGGCCTCACCCAGTCCTGGTGAATTTGTTGCCCACCTGGACCTGATTGCTGTGGATCTTCTTGGCCTCACCTGGAACTTGTGACTTTGATCCTAACTGGGCCTCACCCAGATCTGGTGACTCTGGTCCTCACCTGAGGACCATTATGATCTGGATACTCGGTTCCACACATGAGCTCACCTGGACATGATGACTCTTAATCCCTCTGGGCCTCAGCCTGACATGGTGACTCTGGTCCCCATGGATGTCACCTAGACAAGGTGAATCTGGTACCACTCTAGAATCAATCGAATTGAAAACAATCGAATCGAAAAGAATCGAATCAAAAAAAGTCGAATCGAAACGAAAACAATCGAATCGAATCGAATCTAAAAGAATCGTATTGAATTGAATCGAGTCGAAAAGACTCGAATCAAAAAGACTCGAATCGAATTGAATCAAATCGAAAAGAATCTAATAGAAACCACTCGAACAGAATCAAATCGAAATGATTCAAAATGAATCGAATAGAATAGAATCGAAAAAATCGAAAGAATCGAAACGAATCGAAACGAATGAATCGAAGAGAATCGATTAGAATCGAAATGAAAAGAATCGTATTGAATCGAATCGAAAAGAATCAAATCAAATCGAATCGAAAGAATTGAATCAAATCGAAAAGAATCCAATCGAATCGAAAAGAATCGAATGAATGGAATCAAATCGAAAAGAATCGAATCGAATCGAAAAGAATCGAATGAAACAAATCAGATCAAATGGAAAAGCATCAAATCGAATGAAAAGAATCGAATCGATCGAAAATCGAATCAAAAAGACTCGAATCGAAAAAATCGAATTGAAAAGAATCGAATCGAATCGAAAAGACTCGAATCAAATTAAAAATATCAAATCGAATCGAATCGAAAAGACTCGATTGAAAATCGAATTGAAACGAATCGATTGAAACGAAAAGAATCGAATCGAAAGAATTCGAATTGAAAGAATCGAATTGAATAGAAAAAAATCGAATAGAAAAGAATCGAACCGAAAAGAAAAGAATCAAATTGAATCAGTCGATTAAATTCTAGTCGAATCGAATCAAAAAGAATGAAATCGAGTCGAATCGAATCGAAAAGAATCGAATCGAATCGAAAAGAATCGAATTGTATCTAATCAAAAAGAATCGAATCGTATCGACTCGAATCGAAAAGAATCCAATTGCATCATCGAATGGAAAATAATCGAATTGAATAGAATCGAAAAGAATCGAATCGAATCAAATCGAAAACAATCAAATTGAATTGATCGAAAAGAATCGAATTGAATCAAATCGAATCGAAATGAAAAGAATCGAATCGATTCAAATAGAAAAGAATCGAATCGAAAAGAATCAAATCGACACGAAAAGAATCGAATCGAATCAAAAAGTATCGAATTGATTCGAAAACATTCGAATCGAAAAGAATCGAATTGAAATGAATCCGATCGAAATGAAAAGAATCTACTCGATTCGAATCCAAAAGAATCGAATCCAAAAGAATCGAATCGAATCCAAAAGAATCGAATGAATTGAATCAAAAGAAATGAATTGAATTGAATCAAAAAGGAACTAATCGAATCAAATCGAAAAAATCGAATAGAATCAAATCGAATCAAAAAGAATCGAATAGATTCGAATAAAAAAGAATCGAATTGAGGGATCCCTGGGTGGCGCAGCGGTTTAGGCCTGCCTTTGGCCCAGGGCGATCCTGGAGATCCGGGATCGAATCCCACATCGGGCTCCCGGTGCATGGAGCCTGCTTCTCCCTCTGCCTGTGTCTCTGCCTCTCTGTCTCTCTCTGTGACTATCATAAAAAAAGAATCGAATTGAATCGAGTTGAGAAAATCATAAAGAATCAAATCGAAAAGAATCGAATTCCATGTAACGAAAAGATTCGAATTGAAAAGAATCGAATCGAAACAAAAGAATCGAATCGAATCGACATGAATCAAAAAATCGAATCAAACGAATCGAAAAGAAACAAATCAAGTAGAATCCAAAAGAATCGAATCGAATCAAATCGAAAAAATTCGAATAGAATTGAATCGAAAAGAATCAAAACGATCGAACCGAAGAGAATCGATTCGAATCAAAATAAAAAGTATCGTATCAAATCGAATCGAAAAGAATCATATCAAATAGAATCGAAAGAATGGAATCAAATCTAAAACAATCGAATCGAATCGAAAAGAATCGGATTGAATGGAATCGAATCGAAAAGAATAGAATAGAATCGAAAGAAATCGAATAGAATCAAATCAAATCAAAAAGAATCGAATTGAATTGATCCTAACCAAAATAAGCGAAATGAATTGACTCGAAGCAAAAAAATCAAATCGAAAAGAATCTAATCTCAACGAAAATAATCGAAATGAATAGAATCGAAAAGAATCGAATTGAATCAAATCGAAAAGAATCGAATGGAATCCAATCGAAAAGAATCAAATTGATTCGAATCGAAACAAATTGAATCCAATCGAAAAGAATCTAATTGAATCGAATCGAAAAGAATCGAATTCAATCAAAACGAATCGATTCGAATGGAATAGAAAAGAATAGAATAGAATCGAAAAGAATCAAATCGAATCGAAAAGAATCGAATCGAAAAGAATTGAATCGAATCGAAAAGAAACGAATCGAACCGAATCAAAAGAAATCAATCGAATCGAATCAAATACAAAAGAATCGCTTTGAATAG
This sequence comes from Canis lupus familiaris, assembly GCF_011100685.1. Classification (NCBI taxonomy): domain Eukaryota; kingdom Metazoa; phylum Chordata; class Mammalia; order Carnivora; family Canidae; genus Canis; species Canis lupus. The sequence goes on along the minus strand of NW_023331756.1, from coordinate 35,204 downwards.
CATAGAATTGAAAAGAATCGAATCAATCGAATTGAAAACAATCGAATCGAAAAGAATCGAATCAAAAAAGTCGAATCGAAACGAAAACAATCGAATCGAATCGAATCTAAAAGAATCGTATTGAATTGCATCGAGTCGAAAAGACTCGAATCAAAAAGACTCGAATCGAATTGAATCAAATCGAAAAGAATCTAATAGAACCACTCGAACAGAATCAAATCGAAATGATTCAAAATGAATCGAATAGAATAGAATCGAAAAAAATCGAATCGAATCGAAACGAATCGAAACGAATCGAAGAGAATCGATTAGAATCGAAATGAAAAGAATCGTATTGAATCGAACCGAAAAGTCAAATCAAATCGAATCGAAAGAATGAATCAAATCGAAAAGAATCCAATCGAATCGAAAAGAATCGAACTGAATGGAATCAAATCGAAAAGAATCTAATCGAATCGAAAAGAATCGAATCAAATTTAATGGAATCGAAAAGAATCGAATTGAATCGAAAAGAATCGAAATGAAACAAATCAGATCAAATGGAAAAGCATCAAATCGGAGTGAAAAGAATCGAATCGAATCGAAATGAATCGAATCAAAAAGACTCGAATCGAAAAGAATCGAATTGAAAAGAATCGAATCGAATCGAAAAGACTCGAATCAATTAAAAATATCAAATCGAACCGAATCGAAAATCAAATTGAAAAGACTCGAATTGAAACGAATCGATTTGAAACGAAAATTGAATCGAATCGAATCGAATCGAATTGAATTGAAAGAATCGAATTGAATAGAAAAAAATCGAATAGAAAGATCAATCCAACCGAAAGAAAAGAATCAAATTGAATCAGTCGATTAAATTCTAGTCGAATCGAATCAAAAAGCATGAAATCGAGTCGAATCGAATCGAAAAGAATCGAATCGAATCGAAAAGAATCCAATTGCATCATCGAATGGAAATAATCGAATTGAATAGAATAGAAAAGAATCGAATCGAATCAAATCGAAAACAATCAAATTGAATTGATCGAAAAGAATCGAATTGAATCAAATCGAATCGAAATGAAAAGAATCGAATCGATTCAAATAGAAAAGAATCGAATCGAAAAGAATCAAATCGACACGAAAAGAATCGAATCGAATCAAAAAGTATCGAATTGATTCGAAAACATTCGAATCGAAAAGAATCGAATTGAAATGAATCCGATCGCAATGAAAAGAATCCACTCGATTCGAATCCAAAAGAATCGAATCCAAAAGAATCGAATCGAATCCAAAAGAATCGAATTGATTTGAATCAAAAGAAATGAATTGAATTGAATCAAAAAGAACTAATCGAATCAAATCGAAAAAACTCGAATAGAATCAATCGAATCAAAAAGAATCGAATAGATTCGAATAAAAAAGAATCGAATTGAGGGATCCCTGGGTGGCGCAGCGGTTTAGCGCCTGCCTTTGGCCCAGGGCACGTTCCTGGAATCACGGGATCGAATCCCACATCGGGCTCCCGGTGCATGGAGCCTGCTTCTCCCTCTGCCTGTGTCTCTGCCTCTCTGTCTCTCTCTGTGACTATCATAAAAAAAGAATCGAATTGAATCGTTGAAAAAATCATAAAGAATCAAATCGAAAAGAATCGAATTCCATGTAACGAAAAGATTCGAATTGAAAAGAATCGAATCGAAACAAAAGAATCGAATCGAATCGACATGAATCAAAAAGAATCGAATCAAAACGAATCGAAAAGAAACAAATCAAGTAGAATCCAAAAGAATCGAATCGAATCAAATCGAAAAAATTCGAATAGAATTGAATCGAAAAGAATCAAAACGAATCGAACCGAAGAGAATCGATTCGAATCAAAATAAAAAGTATCGTATCAAATCGAATCGAAAAGAATCATATCAAATAGAATCGAAAGAATGGAATCAAATCTAAAACAATCGAATCGAATCGAAAAGAATCGGATTGAATGGAATCGAATCGAAAAGAATAGAATAGAATCGAAAGAAATCGAATAGAATCAAATCAAATCAAAAAGAATCGAATTGAATTGATCCTAACCAAAATAAGCGAAATGAATCGACTCGAAGCAAAAAAAATCAAATCGAAAAGAATCTAATCTCAACGAAAATCATCGAAATGAATAGAATCGAAAAGAATCGAATTGAATCAAATCGAAAAGAATCGAATGGAATCCAATCGAAAGAATCAAATGGATTCGAATCGAAACAAATTGAATCCAATCGAAAAGAATCTAATGAATCGAATCGAAAGAATCGAATTCAATCAAAACGAATCGATTCGAATGGAATAGAAAAGAATAGAATAGAATCGAATCGAAAAGAATCAAATCGAATCGAAAAGAATCGAATCGAAAAGAATTGAATCGAATCGAAAAAAACGAATCGAACCGAATCAAAAAGAAATCAATCGAATCGAATCAAATACAAAAGAATCGCTTTGAATAGCATAGAATTGAAAAGAATCGAATCAATCGAATTGAAAACAATCGAATCGAAAAGAATCGAATCAAAAAAAGTCGAATCGAAACGAAAACAATCGAATCGAATCGAATCTAAAAGAATCGTATTGAATTGATCGAGTCGAAAAGACTCGAATCAAAAAGACTCGAATCGAATTGAATCAAATCGAAAAGAATCTAATAGAAACCACTCGAACAGAATCAAATCGAAATGATTCAAAATGAATCGAATAGAATAGAATCGAAAAAATCGAATCGAATCGAAACGAATCGAAACGAATCGAAGAGAATCGATTAGAATCGAAATGAAAAGAATCGTATTGAATCGAACCGAAAAGAATCAAATCAAATCGAATCGAAAGAATTGAATCAAATCGAAAAGAATCCAATCGAATCGAAAAGAATCGAACTGAATGGAATCAAATCGAAAAGAATCTAATCGAATCGAAAAGAATCGAATCAAATTTAATGGAATCGAAAAGAATCGAATTGAATCGAAAAGAATCGAAATGAAACAAATCAGATCAAATGGAAAAGCATCAAATCGGGTGAAAAGAATCGAATCGAATCGAAATGAATCGAATCAAAAAGACTCGAATCGAAAAGAATCGAATTGAAAAGAATCGAATCGAATCGAAAAGACTCGAATCAATTAAAAATATCAAATCGAACGAATCGAAAGCATCAATTGAAAAGACTCGAATTGAAACGAATCGATTTGAAACGAAAAGAATTGAATCGAATCGAATCGAATCGAATTGAATTGAAAGAATCGAATTGAATAGAAAAAAATCGAATAGAAAAGAATCCAACCGAAAAGAAAAGAATCAAATTGAATCAGTCGATTAAATTCTAGTCGAATCGAATCAAAAAGCATGAACTCGAGTCGAATCGAATCGAAAAGAATCGAATCGAATCGAAAAGAATCCAATGCATTCATCGAATGGAAAATAATCGAATTGAATAAGAATAGAAAAGAATCGAATCGAAATCAAATCGAAAACAATCAAATTGAATTGATCGAAAAGAATCGAATTGAATCAATCGAATCGAAATGAAAGAATCGAATCGATTCAAATAGAAAAGAATCGAATCGAAAAGAATCAAATCGACACGAAAAGAATCGAATCGAATCAAAAAGTATCGAATTGATTTCGAAAACATTCGAATCGAAAAGAATCGAATTGAAATGAATCCGATCGAAATGAAAAGAATCTACTCGATCGAATCCAAAAGAATCGAATCCAAGAGAATGAATCGAATCCAAAAGAATCGAATTGAATTGAATCAAAGAGAAATGAATGAATTGAATCAAAAAGGAACTACTACGAATCAAATCGAAAAAAATCGAAGAGAATCAAATCGATCAAAAAGAATCGAATAGGCTTCGAGATAAAAAAGAATCGAATTGAGGGATCCCTGGTGGCGCAGCGGTTTTAGCGCCTGCCTTTGGCCAGGGCGCGATCCTGGAGACCCGGGATCGAATCCCACATCGGGCTCCCGGTGCATGGAGCCTGCCTTCTCCCTCTGCCTGTGTCCTCTGCCTCTCTCACTCATCTGTGAACTCATTCATAAAAAAAGAATCGAATTGAATTGCGTTGAAAAAAATCATAAAGAATCAGAATCGAAAAGAATCGAATTCCATGTAAACGAAAAGATTCGAATTGAAAAGATTCGAATCGAAACAAGAAATCGAATCGAATCGACATGAATCAAAAAGAATCGAATCACAACGAATCGGGAAAAAGAAACAACTCAAGTTAGAATCTAAAAGAATCGGATAGAATCAAATCGAAAGAATTCGAATAGAACTTGAATCGGAAAAGAATTCACAAACGAAATTCGTAACCGAAAGAGATCGATTCGAGATCAACAATAAAATAGTTATCGTATCAAATCGAAATCGAAAAGATCATTATCAAATAGAATCGAAAGTAATGGAATCAAATCTAAAACAACTCGGAATTCGAATCGAAAAGAATCGGATTGAAAGGGAAATCGAATCGATAAGAATAGCAAGAATAAGGAAATCGAAAGAAATCGAATAGAATCAAATCAAATCAAAAGAAGTCGAATTGAATTGTATCGTAACCAAAATACAGGCGAAATGAATCGACTCGAACCCGAAAAAAAATCAAATCGAAAAGAATCTAATCTCAAACGAAAATCATCGAAATGAAATAGAATCGAAAGAATCGAATTGAATCAAATCGAAAAGAATCGAATGGAAGCCAATCGAAAAGAAGCAAATGGATTCGAATCGAAACAAATTGAATCCAATCGAAAAGAATCTAATTGAAATCGAATCGAAAAGAATCGAATTCAATCAAAACGAATCGATTCGAATGGAATAGAAAAGAATAGAATCGAATAGATCGAAAAGAATCAATCGAATCGAAAAGAATCAAATCGAATCGAAAAGAATTGAATCGAATCGAAAAGAAACGAATCGAACCGAATCAAAAAGAAAACAATCGAATCGAATCAAATACAAAAGAATCGCTTTGAATAGCATAGAATTGAAAAGAATCGAATCAAATCGAAAAGAATCAAATCGAATCGAAAAGAATCGAATCAAAAAAAGTCGAATCGAAACGAAAACAATCGAATCGAATCGAATCTAAAAGAATCGTATTGAATTGAATCGAGTCGAAAAGACTCGAATCAAAAAGACTCGAATCGAATTGAATCAAATCGAAAAGAATCTAATAGAAACCACTCGAACAGAATCAAATCGAAATGATTCAAAATGAATCGAATAGAATAGAATCGAAAAAATCGAATCGAATCGAAACGAATCGAAACGAATCGAAGAGAATCGATTAGAATCGAAATGAAAAGAATCGTATTGAATCGAATCGAAAAATCAAATCAAATCGAATCGAAAGAATTGAATCAAATCGAAAGAATCCAATCGAATCGAAAAGAATCGAACTGAATGGAATCAAATCGAAAAGAATCTAATCGAATCGAAAAGAATCGAATCAAATTTAATGGAATCGAAAGAATCGAATTGAATCGAAAAGAATCGAAATGAAACAAATCAGATCAATGGAAAAGCATCAAATCGAGTTGAAAAATCGAATCGAATCGAAATGAATCGAATCAAAAAGACTCGAATCGAAAGAATCGAATTGAAAAGAATCGAATCGAATCGAAAAGACTCGAATCAAATTAAAAATATCAAATCGAACGAATCGAAAAGCATCAATTGAAAAGACTCGAATTGAAACGAATCGATTTGAAACGAAAGAATTGAATCGAATCGAATCGAATTGAATTGAAGAATCGAATTGAATAAAAAATCGAATAGAAAAGAATCCAACCGAAAAGAAAAGAATCAATTGATCATCGTCGATTAAATTCTAGTCGAATCGAATCAAACATGAAATCGAGTCGAATCGAATCGAAAGAATCGAATCGAATCGAATCTAAAAGAAATCCAATTGCTTCATCGAATGGAAACTAATCGAATTGAATAGAATCGAAAAGAATCGAATCGAATCAAATCGAAAACAATCAAAATTGATTGATCGAAAAGAATCGAATTGAATCAAAATCGAATCGAAATGAAAAGAATCGAATCGATTCAAAATAGAAAAGAATCGAATCGAAAAGAAATCAAATCGACACGAAAGAATCGAATCGAATCAAAAAAGTATCGAATTGATTCGAAAACATTCGAATCGAAAAGAATCGAATTGAGATGATCCGATCGAAATGAAAAGATCTACTCGATTCGAATCCAAAAGAATCGAATCCAAAGAGATCGAATCGAAATCCAAAGAAATCGAATCGGAATTGAATCACAAAGAAATGAATTGAATTGAATCAAAAAGGAACTAATCGAATCAAATCGAAAAAATCGAATAGAATCAAATCGAATCAAAAAGATCGAATAGCTTCGAATAAAAAAGAATCGAATTGAGGATCCCTGGGTGGCGCAGCGGTTTAGCGCCTGCCTTTGGCCCAGGGCGCGATCCTGGAGACCCGGGATCGATCCCACATCGGGCTCCCGTGCAATGAGCCTGCTTCTCCCCTTGCCAGTGTCTCTGCCTCTCTCACTCTCCTCTGTGACTATCATAAAAAAAAAGAATCGAATTGAATCCAGTGTGTGTGAAAAAAAAAATCATAAAGATCAAATCGAAAAAGAATCGAATTCCATGTAACGAAAAGATTCGAATTGAAAAAGATTCGAATCGAAAGCAAAAAGAATCGAAATCGAATCGACATGAATCAAAAAGAAATCGAATCAAAACGAATCGAAAAAGAAACAAATCAAGTAGAATCTAAAAGAATCGAATCGAATCAAAATCGAGAAAAATTCGAAGTAGAAATTGAATCGAAAAGAATCAAAACGAATCGAACGCGAAGAGATCGATTCGAATCAAAATAAAAAGTATCGTATCAAATCGAATCGAAAAGAATCATATCAAAGAGAATCGAAAGAATGGGAATCAAATCTAAACAATCGAATCGAATCGAAAGAATCGGATTGAATGGAACGAATCGAAAAGAATACAATAGAAATATGAATCGAAAGAAATCGCATAGAATCAAATCAAATCAAAAAGAATCGAATTGAATTGATCCTAACCAAAATAAGCGAATGAATCGACTCGAACCGAAAAAAATCAAATCGAATAGAATCTAATCTCAACGAAAATCATCGAAATGATAGAATCGAATTGAATCAAATCGAAAAGATCGAATGGAATCCAGAATCGAACAAGAATCAAATGGATTCGAATCGAAACAAATTGAAATCCAATCGAAAAAGAATCTAATTGAATCGAATCGAAAAGAATCGAATTCATCAAAAACGAATCGATTCGAATGGAATAGAAAAGATCAGACTAGAATCGAAAAGAAGCAAATCGAATCGAAAAGAATCGAATCGAAAAGAATTGAATCGAATCGAAAAGGAAAACGAATCGGAACCGAATCAAAAAGAAAACAATCGAATCGAATCAAATACAAAAGAATCGCTTTGAATAGCATAGAATTGAAAAGAACGAATCAATCGAATTGAAACATCGATCGAAAAAGAATCGAATCAAAAAAGTCGAATCGAAACAACGAAAACAATCGAATCGAATCGAATCTAAAAGAATCGTATTGAATTGATCGAGTCGAAAAGACTCGAATCAAAAAGACTCGAATCGAATTGAATCAAATCGAAAAGAATCTAATAAAACCACTCGAACAGAATCAAATCGAATGATTCAAAATGAATCGAATAGAATAGAATCGAAAAAATTCGAATAGAATCGAAACGAATCGAAGACGAATTGAATCGAAGAGAATCGATTAGAATCGAAATGAAAAGAATCGTATTGAATCGAATCGAAAAGAATCAAATCAAATCGAATCGAAAGAATTGAATCAAATCGAAAAGAATCCAATCGATCGAAAAGAATCGAACTGAATGGAATCAAATCGAAAAGAATCTAATCGAATCGAAAAGAATCGAATCAAATTAATGGAATCGAAAAGAATCGAATTGAATCGAAAAGAATCGAAATGAAACAAATCAGATCAAATGGAAAAGCATCAAATCGAATTGAAAAGAATCGAATCGAATCGAAATGAATCGAATCAAAAAGACTCGAATCGAAAAGAATCGAATTGAAAAGAATCGAATCGAATCGAAAAGACTCGAATCAATTAAAAATATCAAATCGAACCGAATCGAAAGCATCAAATTGAAAAGACTCGAATTGAAACGAATCGATTTGAAACGAAAGAATTGAATCGAATCGAATCGAATCGAATTGAATTGAAAGAATCGAATTGAATAGAAAAAAATCGAATAAAATCCAACCGAAAAAATCAAATTGAATCAGTCGATTAATTCTAGTCGAATCGAATCAAAAAGCATGAATCGATCGAATCGAATCGAAAAGAATCGAATCGAATCGAAAAGAATCCAATTGCATCATCGAATGGAAAATAATCGAATTGAATAGAATCGAAAAGAATCGAATCGAGTCTAAATCGAAAACAATCAAATTGAATTGATCGAAAAGATCGAATTGAATCAAATCGAATCGAAATGAAAAGAATCGAATCGATTCAAATAGAAAAGAATCGAATCGAAAAGAATCAAATCGACACGAAACGAATCGAATCGAATCAAAAAGTATCGAATTGACTTCGAAACATTCGAATCGAAAAGAATCGAATTGAAATGAATCCGATCGAAATGAAAAGAACTACTCGATTCGAATCCAAAAGAATCGAATCCAAAAATCGAATCGAATCCAAAAGAATCGAATTGAATTGAATCAAAAGAATGAATTGAATTAAATCAAAAAGGAACTAATTCGAATCAAATCGAAAAAATCGAATAGAATCAAATCGAATCAAAGAATCGAATAGATTCGAATAAAAAAGAATCGAATTGGAGGGATCCCTGGGTGGCGCAGCGGTTTAAGCGCCTGCCTTTGGCCAGTGCGCGTTTCCTGGAGACACGGGATGAATCCCACATCGGGGCATCCGGTGCATGGTAAGCCTGTCTGACTCCCTCTGCCATGTGTCCTCTGCCGCTCTCCGCTCTCATGTGTACTATCAGAAAAAAAGAATCGAATTGAAATTGGCAGTTGAAAAAATAAATAAAGAATCAAATCGAAAAGAAATCGAATTCCATGTAAACGAAAAGATTCGAAGTGGGGGGGAAAACATCGATCGAATCAAAGAATAAAAAAAAATAAAAAGAAACAAAGATCGAATCTGAATCGACCATGAATCAAAAAGAATCGAATCAAAACGAATCGAAAAGAAACAAATCACAGAGTAGAATCTAAAAGAATCGAATCGAATCAAATCGAAAAATTCGAATAGAATTGAAAATCGAAAAGGAAGCAAAACGATCGAACCGAAAGAGAATCGTTCGAATCAAAATAAAAAGTATCGTATTCAAATCGAATCGAAAAGAAAAATTCATGTCAAATAGAATCGAAGAATGGAATCAAATCTAAAACAATCGAATCGAATCGAAAAGAATCGGATTGAATGGAATCGAATCGAAAAGAATAGAATAGAATCTAAAGAAATCGAATAGAATCAAATCAAATCAAAAGAAATCGAATTGAATTGATCGTAACCAAAATAAGCGAAATGACTCGACTCGAACCGAAAAAAATCAAATCGAAAAGAATCTAATCTCAACGAAAATCATCGAAATGAATTAGAATCGAAAAGAATCGAATTGAAATCAAATCGAAAAGAATCGAATGAATCCAATCGAAAAGAATCAAATTGATTCGAATCGAAACTAAATTGAATCCAATCGAAAAGAATCTAATTGAATCGAATCGCAAAGAATCGAATCAATCAAAACGAATCGATTCGAATGGAATAGCAAAGAATAGAATAGAATATAATCGAAAAGAATCAAATCGAATCGAAAAAGAATCGAATCGAAAAGAATGAATCGAATCGAAAAGAAACGAATCGAACCGAATCAAAAAGAAAACAATCGGAATCGAATCAAATACAAAAGAATCGCTTTGAATAGCATAGAATTGAAAAGAATCGAATCAATCGAATTGAAAACAATTCGAATCGAAAAGAATCGAATCAAAAAAAGTCGAATCGAAACGAAAACAATCGAATCGAATCGAATCTAAAAGAATCGTATTGAATTGAATCGAGTCGAAAAGACTCGAATCAAAAAGAACTCGAATCGAATTGAATCAAATCGAAAAGAAATCTAATAGAAACCCACTCGAACAGAATCAAATCGAAATGATTCAAAATGAATCGAATAGAATAGAATCGAAAAAAATCGAATAGAATCGAAACGAATCGAAACGAAATTGAATCGAAGAGAATCGATTAGAATCGAAATGAAAAGAATCGTATTGAATCGAATCGAAAAGAATCAATCAAATCGAATCGAAAGAATTGAATCAAATCGAAAAGAATCCAATCGAATCAAAAGAATCGAACTGAATGGAATCAAAATCGAAAAGAATCTAATATCGAATCGAAAAGAATCGAATCAAATTAATGGAATCGAAAAGAATCGAATTGAATCGAAAAGAATCGAAATGAACAAATCAGATCAAATGGAAAAGCATCAAATCGAGTGAAAAGAATCGAATCGAATCGAAATGAATCGAATCAAAAAGACTCGAATCGAAAAGAATCGAATTGAAAAGAATCGAATCGAATCGAAAAGACTCGAATCAATTAAAAATATCAAATCGAACGAATCGAAAGCATCAATTGAAAAGACTCGAATTGAAACGAATCGATTTGAAACGAAAAGAATTGAATCGAATCGAATCGAATCGAATTGAATTGAAAGAATCGAATTGAATAGAAAAATCGAATAGAAAAGAATCCAACCGAAAAGAAAATCAATTGAATCAGTCGATTAAATTCTAGTCGAATCGAATCAAAAAGCATGAAATCGAGTCGAATCGAATCGAAAAGAATCGAATCGAATCGAAAAGAATCCAATTGCATCATCGAATGGAAATAATCGAATTGAATAGAATAGAAAAGAATCGAATCGAATCAAATCGAAAACAATCAAATTGAATTGATCGAAAAGAATCGAATTGAATCAAATCGAATCGAAATGAAAAGAATCGAATCGATTCAAATAGAAAAGAATCGAATCGAAAAGAATCAAATCGACACGAAAAGAATCGAATCGAATCAAAAAGTATCGAATTGATTCGAAAACATTCGAATCGAAAAGAATCGAATTGAAATGAATCCGATCGAATGAAAAGAATCTACTCGATTCGAATCCAAAAGAATCGAATCCAAAAGAATCGAATCGAATCCAAAAGAATCGAATTGAATTGAATCAAAAGAAATGAATTGAATTGAATCAAAAAGAACTAATCGAATCAAATCGAAAAAATCGAATAGAATCAATCGAATCAAAAAGAATTGAATAGATTCGAATAAAAAAGAATCGAATTGAGGGATCCCTGGGTGGCGCAGCGGTTTAGCGCCTGCCTTTGGCCCAGGGCACGTTCCTGGAATCACGGGATCGAATCCCACATCGGGCTCCCGGTGCATGGAGCCTGCTTCTCCCTCTGCCAGTGTCTCTGCCTCTCTCACTCTCTCTGTGACTATCATAAAAAAAAGAATCGCATTGAATCCAGTTGAAAAAAATCATAAAGAATCAAATCGAAAAGAATCGAATTCCATGTAACGAAAAGATTCGAATTGAAAAGATTCGAATCGAACAAAAGAATCGAATCGAATCGACATGAATCAAAAAGAATCGAAATCAAAACGAATCGAAAAGAAACAAATCAAGTAGAATCTAAAAGAATCGAATCGAATCAAATCGAAAAAATTCGAATAGAATTGAATCGAAAAAAGAATCAAACGAATCGAACCGAAGAGAATCGATTCGAATCAAAATAAAAAGTATCGTATCAAATCGAATCGAAAAGAATCATATCAAAGAGAAATCGAAAGAATGGAATCAATCTAAAACAAATCGAATCGAATCGAAAAGATCGGATTGAATGGAATCGAATCGAAAGAATACATAGATAGAATCAGAAAGAAAATCGAATAGAATCAAATCAAATCAAAAAGAATCGAATTGAATTGATCCTAACCAAAATAAGCGAAATGAATCGACTCGAACCGAAAAAAATCAAATCGAAAGAATCTAATCTCAACGAAAATAATCGAAATGAATATAGAATCGAATTGAATCAAAATCGAAAAGAATCGAATGGAATCCAATCGAAAAGAATCAAATGGATTCGAATCGAGAAACAAATTGAATCCAATCGAAAAGGAATCTAATTGAATCGAATCGAAAAGAATCGAATTCAATCAAAACGAATCGATTCGAATGGAATAGAAAAAGAATAGAATCGAATCGAAAAGAATCACATCGAATCGAAAAGAATCGAATCGAAAAGAATTGAATCGAATCGAAAAAGAAACGAATCGAACCGAATCAAAAAGAAAACAATCGAATCGAATCAAATACAAAAGAATCGCTTTGAATAGCATAGAATTGAAAAGAAATCGAATCAATCGAATTGAAAACAATCGAATCGAAAAGAATCGAATCAAAAAAGTCGAATCGAAAACGAAAACAATCGAATCGAATCGAATCTAAAAGAATCGTATTGAATTGAATCGAGTCGAAAGACTCGAATCAAAAGACTCGAATCGAATTGAATCAAATCGAAAAGAATCTAATAGAAACCACTCGAACAGAATCAAATCGAAATGATTCAAAATGAATCGAATAGAATAGAATCGAAAAAAATTCGAATAGAATCGAAACGAATCGAAACGAATTGAATCGAAGAGAATCGATTAGAATCGAAATGAAAAGAATCGTATTGAATCGAATCGAAAAGAATCAATCAGAATCGAAAGACGTGAATCAATCGAAAGAATCCAATCGAATCGAAAAGAATCGAAACTGAATGGATCAAATCGAAAAGAATCTAATCGAATCGAAAAAGAATCGAATCAAATTAAATGGAATCGAAAAGAATCGAATTGAATCGAAAAGAATTCGAAATGAAACAAAGCAAGATCAAATGGAAAAGCATCAAATCGAAGTGAAAAGATCGAATCGAATTCGAAATGAATCTCATCAAAAAGAATCGAATCGAAAAGAATCGAATTGAAAAGAATCGAATCGAATCGAAAAGACTCGAATCAATTAAAATATCAAATCGAACGAATCGAAAGCATCAATTGAAAAGACTCGAATTGAAACGAATCGATTTGAAACGAAAAGAATTGAATCGAACGAATCGAACGAATTGAATTGAAAGAATCGAATTGAATAGAAAATCGAATAGAAATAATCCAACCGAAAAGAAAAATCAAATTGAATCAGTCGATTAATTCTAGTCGAATCGAATCAAAAAGCATGAATCGAGTCGAATCGAATCGAAAAGAATCGAATCGAATCGAAAAGAATCCAATTGCATCATCGAATGGAAAATAATCGAATTGAATAGAATAGAAAAGATCGAATCGAATCAATCAAAACAATCAAATTGATTGGATCGAAAGATCGAATTGAATCAAATCGAATCGAATGAAAAGAATCGAATCGATTCAAATAGAAAAGAATCGAATCGAAAAGAATCAAATCGACACGAAAAGAATCGAATTCGAATCAAAAAGTATCGAATTGATTCGAAAACATTCGAATCGAAAAGAATCGAATTGAAATGAATCCGATCGAAATGAAAAGATCCTACTCGATTCGAATCAAAAGAATCGAATCCAAAGAATCGAATCGAATCCAAAAGAATCGAATTCGATTGAATCAAAGAAATGAATTGAATTGAATCAAAAAGGAACTAATCGAATCAAATCGAAAAAAATCGAATAGAATTCAAATCGAATCAAAAGAATCGAATAGCTTCGAATAAAAAGAATCGAATTGAGGGATCCCTGGGTGGCGCAGCGGTTTAGCGCCTGCCTTGGCCCAGGGCGCGTCCTGGAGACACCGGGATCGAATCCCACATCGGGCTCCCGGTGCATGGAGCCTGCTTCTCCCTCTGCCAGTGTCCTCTGCCTCTCTCACTCTCTCTGTGACTATCATAAAAAAAAGAATCGAATTGAATCCAGTTGAAAAAAATCATAAAGAAATCAAATCGAAAAGAATCGAATTCCATGTAACGAAAAGATTCGAATTGAAAAGATTCGAATCGAAACAAAGAATCGAATCGAATCGACATGAATCAAAAAGAATCGAATCAAAACGAATCGAAAAGAAACAAATCAAGTAGAATCTAAAAGAATCGAATCGAATCAAATCGAAAAAATTCGAATAGAATTGACCGAAAAGAATCAAAACGAATCGAACCGAAGAGAATCGTATTCGAATCAAAAATAAAAAGTATCGTATCAAATCGAATCGACAAAGAATCATATCAAAGAGAATCGAAAGAATGGAATCAAATCTAAACCAATCGAATCGAATCGAAAAGAATCGGATTGAATGGAATCGAATCGAAAAGAATACAATAGAATAGAATCGAAAGAAAATCGAAATAGAATCAAATCAAATCAAAAAGAATCGAATTGAATTGATCCTAACCAAAATAAGCGAAATGAATCGACTCGAACCGAAAAAAATCAAATCGAAAAGAATCTAATCTCAACGAAAATAATCGAAATGAATAAGAATCGAATTGAATCAAATCGAAAAGAATCGAATGGAATCCAATCGAAAAGAATCAAATGGATTCGAATCGAACAAATTGAATCCAATCGAAAAGAATCTAATTGAATCGAAATCGAAAAGAATCGAATTCAATCAAAACGAATCGATTCGAATGGAATAGAAAAGAATAGAATAGAATAGAATAGAAAGAATCAAATCGAATCGAAAAGATCGAATCGAAAAGAATTATCGAATCGAAAAGAAACGAATCGAACCGAATCAAAAAGAAAACAATCGAGATCGAATCAAATACAAAAGAATCGCCTTTTGAATAGCATAGATTGAAAAGAATCGAATCAATCGAATTGAAAACAATCGAATCGAAAAGAATCGAATCAAAAAGTCGAATCGAAACGAAAACAATCGAATCGAATCGAATCTAAAAGAATCGTATTGAATTGAATCGAGTCGAAAAGACTCGAATCAAAAAGACTCGAATCGAATTGAATCAAATCGAAAAGAATCTAATAGAAACCACTCGAACAGAATCAAATCGAAATGATTCAAAATGAATCGAATAGAATAGAATCGAAAAAATCGAATAGAATCCAAACGAATCGAAACGAAATGAATCGAAGAGAATCGATTAGAATCGAAATGAAAAGAATCGTATTGAATCGAATCGAAAAGAATCAAATCAAATCGAATCCAAAGAATTGAATCAAATCGAAAAGAATCCAATCGAATCGAAAAGAATCGAACTGAATGGAATCAAATCGAAAAGAATCTAATCGAATCGAAAAGAATCGAATCAAATTTAATGGAATCGAAAAGAATCGAATTGATCGAAAAAGAATCGAAATGAAACAAATCAGATCAAATGGAAAAGCATCAAATCGGAGTGAAAAGAATCGAATCGAATCGAAATGAATCGAATCAAAAAGAATCGAATCGAAAAGAATCGAATTGAAAAGAATCGAAATCGAATCGAAAAGACTCGAATCAAATTAAAAATATCAAATCGAACCGAATCGAAAAGCATCAAATTGAAAAGACTCGAATTGAAACGAATCGATTTGAAACGAAAAGAATTGAATCGAATCGAAATCGAATCGAATTGAATTGAAAGAAATCGAATTGAATAGAAAAAAATCGAATAGAAAAGAATCCAACCGAAAAGAAAAGAATCAAATTGAATCAGTCGATTAAATTCTAGTCGAATCGAATCAAAAAAGCATGAAATCGAGTCGAATCGAATCGAAAAGATCGAATCGAATCGAAAAGATCCAATTGCTTCATCGAATGGAAAATAATCGAATTGAATAGAATAGAAAGAATCGAATCGAATCAAATCGAAAACAATCAAATTGAATTGATCGAAAAGAATCGAATTGAATCAAATCGAATCGAAATGAAAAGAATCGAATCGATTCAAATAGAAAAGAATCGAATCGAAAAGAATCAAATCGACACGAAAAGAATCGAATCGAATCAAAAAGTATCGAATTGATTCGAAAACATTCGAATCGAAAAGAATCGAATTGAGATGAAATCCGATCGAAATGAAAAGAATCTACTCGATTCGAATCCAAAGAATCGAATCCAAAAGAATCGAATCGAATCCAAAAGAATCGAATTGATTTGAATCAAAGAAATGAATTGAATTGAATCAAAAAGGAACTAATCGAATCAAATCGAAAAAAATCGAATAGAATCAAATCGAATAAAAAAGAATCGAATAGATTCGAATAAAAAAGAATCGAATTGAGGGATCCCTGGGTGGCGCAGCGGTTTAGCGCCTGCCTTTGGCCCAGGGCACGTTCCTGGAGACCCGGGATCGAATCCCACATCGGGCACCCGGTGCATGGAGCCTGCTTACTCCCTCTGCCTGTGTCTCTGCCTCTCTTCCTCTCTGTGACTATCATAAAAAAAGAATCGAATTGAATTCGCGTTGAAAAAAATCATAAAGAATCAAATCGAAAGAATCGAATTCCATGTAACGAAAAGATTCGAATTGAAAAGATCGAATCGAAACAAAAGATCGAATCGAATTCGACATGAATCAAAAAGAATCGAATCAAAACGAATCGAAAGAAACAAATCAAGTAGAATCTAAAAGAATCGAATCGAATCAAATCGAAAAAATTCGAATAGAATTGAATCGAAAAGAATCAAAACCGAATCGAACCGAAGAGAATCGATTCGAATCAAAATAAAAAGTATCGTATCAAATCGAATCGAAAAGAATCATATCAAATAGAATCGAAAGAATGGAATCAAATCTAAAACAATCGAATCGAATCGAAAAGAATCGATGAAGGAATCGAATCGAAAAAGAAGATAAATAGAATAGAATCGAAAGAAATCGAATAGAATCAAATCAAAATCAAAAAGAATCGAATTGAATTGATTCGTAACCAAAATAAGCGAAATGAATCGACTCGAACCGAAAAAAATCAAATCGAAAAAGAATCTAATCTCAACGAAAATCATCGAATGAATAGAATCGAAAGAATCGAATTGAATCAAATCGAAAAGAATCGAATGGAATCCAATCGAAAAGAATCAAATTGATTCGAATCGAAACAAATTGAATCCAATCGAAAAGAATCTAATTGAATCGAATCGAAAAGAATCGAATTCAATCAAAACGAATCGATTCGAATGGAATACAAAAGAATAGAATAGAATAGAATCGAAAAGAATCAAATCGAATCGAAAAGAATCGAATCGAAAAGAATTGAATCGAATCGAAAAGAAACGAATCGAACCGAATCAAAAGAAATCAATCGAATCGAATCAAATACAAAAGAATCGCTTTGAATAGCATAGAATTGAAAAGAATCGAATCAATCGAAATTGAAAACAATCGAATCGAAAAGAATCGAATCAAAAAAAGTCGAATCGAAACGAAAACAATCGAATCGAATCGAATCTAAAAGAATCGTATTGAATTGCATCGAGTCGAAAAGACTCGAATCAAAAAGACTCGAATCGAATTGAATCAAATCGAAAAGAATCTAATAGAAACCACTCGAACAGAATCAAATCGAAATGATTCAAAATGAATCGAATAGAATAGAATCGAAAAAAATCGAATAGAATCGAAACGAATCGAAACGAATGAATCGAAGAGAATCGATTAGAATCGAAATGAAAAGAATCGTATTGAATCGAATCGAAAGAATCAAATCAAATCGAATCGAAAGAATTGAATCAAATCGAAAAGAATCCAATCGAATCGAAAAAGAATCGAACTGAATGGAATCAAATCGAAAAGAATCTAATCGAATCGAAAAGAATCGAATCAAATTTAATGGAATCGAAAAGAATCGAATTGAATCGAAAAGAATCGAAATGAAACAAATCAGATCAAATGGAAAAGCATCAAATCGGAGTGAAAAGAATCGAATCGAATCGAAATGATCGAATCAAAAAAGACTCGAATCGAAAGAATCGAATTGAAAAGAATCGAATCGAATCGAAAAGACTCGAATCAAATTAAAAATATCAAATCGAACCGAATCGAAAAGCAATCAAATTGAAAAGACTCGAATTGAAACGAATCGATTTGAAACGAAAAGAATTGAATCGAATCGAATCGAATCGAATCGAATTGAATTTGAAAGAATCGAATTGAATAGAAAAAAAATCGAATAGAAAAGAATCCAACCGAAAAGAAAAGAATCAAATTGAATCAGTCGATTAAATTCTAGTCGAATCGAATCAAAAAGCATGAAATCGAGTCGAATCGAATCGAAAAGAATCGAATCGAATCGAAAAGGAATCCAATTGCTTCATCGAATGGAAACTAATCGAATTGAATAGAATAGAAAAGAATCGAATCGAATCAAATCGAAAACAATCAAATTGAATTGATCGAAAAGAATCGAATTGAATCAAATCGAATCGAAATGAAAAGAATCGAATCGATTCAAATAGAAAAGAATCGAATCGAAAAGAATCAAATCGAACACGAAAAGAATCGAATCGAATCAAAAAGTATCGAATTGATTCGAAACATTCGAATCGAAAAGAATCGAATTGAAATGAATCCGATCGAAATGAAAAGAATCTACTCGATTCGAATCCAAAAGAATCGAATCCAAGAGAATCGAATCGAATCCAAAAGAATCGAATTGAATCGAATCAGAAGAAATGAATTGAATTGAATCAAAAAGGAACTAATCGAATCAAATCGAAAAAAACGAATAGAATCAAATCGAATCAAAAAGAATCGAATAGATTCGAATAAAAAAGAATGGAATTGAGGGATCTCAATTGGCGCAGCGGTTTAGCGCCTGCCTTTGGCCCAGGGCACGTTCCTGGAATCACCGGATCGAATCCCACATCGGGCTCCCGGTGCATGGAGCCTGCTTCTCCCTCTGCCTGTGTCTCTGCCTCTCTGTCACTCTCTGTGACTATCATAAAAAAAAGAATCGAATTGAATCGAGTTGAAGAAAATCATAAAGAATCAAATCGAAAAGAATCGAATTCCATGTAACGAAAAGATTCGAATTGAAAAGAATCGAATCGAAACAAAAGAATCGAATCGAATCGGACAATGAATCAAAAAGAATCGAATCAAAAACGAATCGAAAAGAAACAAATCAAGTAGAATCTAAAAGAATCGAATCGAATCAAATCGAAAAATTCGAATAGAATTGAATCGAAAAGAATCAAAACGATCGAAACCGAAGAGAATCGATTCGAATCAAAATAAAAAGTTATCGTATCAAATCGAATCGAAAAGAATCATATCAAATAGAATCGAAAGAATGGAATCAAATCTAAAAACAATCGAATCGAATCGAAAAGAATCGGATTGAATGGAATAGAATCGAAAAGAATAGAATAGAATCGAAAGAAATCGAATAGAATCAAATCAAATCAAAAAGAATCGAATTGAATTGATCGTAAACCAAAATAAGCGAAATGAATTCGACTCGAACCGAAAAATCAAATCGAAAAGAATCTAATCTCAACGAAAATCAATCGAAATGAATAGAATCGAAAAGAATCGAATTGAATCAAATCGAAAGAATCGAATGGAATCCAATCGAAAAGAATCAAATTGATTCGAATCGAAACTAATTGAATCCAATCGAAAAGAATCTAATTGAATCGAATCGAAAAGAATCGAATTCAATCAAAACGAATCGATTCGAATGGAATAGAAAAGAATAGAATAGAATAGAAGAATCGAAAAGAATCAAATCGAATCGAAAAGAATCGAATCGAAAAGAATTGACGAATCGAAAACGATCGAACCGAATCAAAAAGAAAACAATCGAATCGAATCAAATACAAAAGAATCGCTTTGAATAGCATAGAATTGAAAAGAATCGAATCAATCGAATTGAAAACAATCGAATCGAAAAGAATCGAATCAAAAAAAGGTCGAATCGAAACGAAAACAATCGAATCGAATCGAATCTAAAAGAATCGTATTGAATTGAATCGAGTCGAAAAGACTCGAATCAAAAAGACCTCGAATCGAATTGAATCAAATCGAAAAGAATCTAATAGAAACCACTCGAACAGAATCAAATCGAAATGATTCAAAATGAATCGAATAGAATAGAATCGAAAAAAAATCGAATAGAATCCAAACGAATCGAAACGAAATGAATCGAAGAGAATCGATTAGAATCGAAATGAAGAATCGTATTGAATCGAATCGAAAAGAATCAAATCAAATCGAATCGAAAGAATTGAATCAAAATCGAAAAGAATCCAATCGAATCGAAAAGAATCGAACTGAATGGAATCAAATCGAAAAGAATCTAATCGAATCGAAAGAATCGAATCAAATTTAATGGAATCGAAAAGAATCGAATTGAATCGAAAAAGAATCGAAATGAAACAAATCAGATCAAATGGAAAAGCATCAAATCGGAGTGAAAAGAATCGAATCGAATCGAAATGAATCGAATCAAAAAGACTCGAATCGAAAAGAATCGAATTGAAAAGAATCAAATCGAATCGAAAAGACTCGAATCAATTAAAAATATCAAATCGAACCGAATCGAAAAGCATCAAATTGAAAAGACTCGATTGAAACGAATCGATTTGAAAACGAAAAGAATTGAATCGAATCGAATCGAATCGAATCGAATTGAACTTGAAAGAATCGAATTGAATAGAAAAAAATCGAATAGAAAAGAATCCAACCGAAAAGAAAGAATCAAATTGAATCAGTCGATTAAATTCTAGTCGAATCGAATCAAAAGCATGAAATCGAGTCGAATCGAATCGAAAAGAATCGAATCGAATCGAAAAGAATCCAATTGCTTCATCGAATGGAAAATAATCGAATTGAATAGAATAGAAAAGAATCGAATCGAATCAAATCGAAAACAATCAAATTGAATTGATCGAAAAGAATCGAATTGAATCAAATCGAATCGAAATGAAAGAATCGAATCGATTCAAATAGAAAAGAATCGAATCGAAAAGAATCAAATCGACACGAAAAGAATCGAATCGAATCAAAAAGTATCGAATGATTCGAAAACATTCGAATCGAAAAGAATCGAATTGAAATGAATCCGATCGCAATGAAAAGAATCTACTCGATTCGAATCCAAAAGAATCGAATCCAAAAGAATCGAATCGAATCCAAAAGAATCGAATTGATTGAATCAAAAGAAATGAATTGAATTGAATCAAAAAGAACTAATCGAATCAAATCGAAAAAAATCGAATAGAATCTAATCGAATCAAAAGAATGAATAGATTCGAATAAAAAAGAATCGAATTGAGGGATCCCTGGGTGGCGCAGCGGTTTAGCGCCTGCCTTTGGCCCAGGGCACGTTCCTGGAATCACGGGATCGAATCCCACATCGGGCTCCCGGTGCATGGAGCCTGCTTCTCCCTCTGCCTGTGTCTCTGCCTCTCTGTCTCTCTCTGTGACTATCATAAAAAAAAGAATCGAATTGAATCGAGTTGAAAAAATCATAAAGAATCAAATCGAAAAGAATCGAATTCCATGTAACGAAAAGATTCGAATTGAAAAGAATCGAATCGAATAAAAAAAAATAAAAAGAAAATAAAAAAGAACAAAAGAATCGAATCGAATCGAGATATCAAAAAGAAATCGAATCAAAACGAATCGAAAAGAAACAAATCAAGGTAGAATCTAAAGAATCGAATCGAATCAAATCGAAAAAATTCGAATAGAATTGAATCGAAAAGAATCAAAACGAATTCGAACCGAAGAGAATCGATTCGAATCAAAATAAAAAGTATCGTATCAAATCGAATCGAAAAGAATCATATCAAATAGAATCGAAAGAATGGAATCAAATCTAAAACAATCGAATCGAATCGAAAAGAATCGGATTGATGGAATAGAATCGAAAAGAATATAGAATAGAATCGAAAGAAATCGAATAGAATCAAATCAAATCAAAAAGAATCGAATTGAATTGATCGTAACCAAATAAGCGAAATGAATCGACTCGAACCGAAAAAAATCAAATCGAAAAGAATCTAATCTCAACGAAAATCATCGAAATGAATAGAATCGAAAAGAATCGAATTGAAATCAAAATCGAAAAGAATCGAATGGAAATCCAATCGAAAAGAATCAAATTGATTCGAATCGAAACCCAAATTGAATCCAATCCGAAAGACTAACTAATGCAATCGAATCGAGAAAAGAATCGAATTCCATCCAAAACGGAATCCGATTCGAATGGGAATACAAGATACCGCATCGTAATCGAAATAAGCAAATCGAAATCGAAAGAATCTAATCGGCAAAAGAATTATCGAATCGAAAAGCAAACCGAACTCGAACCGAATCCAAAAGGGAAAACAATCCGAATCGAATCAAATACAAAAGAATCGCTTTGAATCAGCATAGAATTGGAAAGAATCGAGTATCCATCGAATTGAAAAAACAATCGAATCCGAAAAGAATCGAATCAAAAAAAGTCGATCGAAACGGAAACAATCGAATCGAATCGAATCTAAAAGAATCGTATTGAATTGCATCGAGTCGAAAAGACTCGAATCCAAAAAGACTCGAATCGAATTGAATCAAATCGAAAAGAATCTAATAGAAACCACTCGACAGAATCAAATGAAATGATTCAAATGAATCGAATAGAATAGAATCGAAAAAAATCGAATCGAATCGAACGAATCGAACCGAATGATCGAAAGAGAAATCATTAGAATCGAAATGGAAAAGAATCGTAGTGTAATCGAATCCGAAAGAATCAATCGAAATCGAATCGAAAGAATTGAATCAAATCCGAAAGAATCCATTCTGAAATCGAAAGAAATCGAAACTTGAATGGAATCAAATCGAAAAGAATCGAATCGAGGATCGAAAAGAAAGTCGAATCAAATTTAATGGAATCGAAAAGAATCGAATTGAATCTGAAAGAATCCGAATATGAAACAATCAGATCCAAATGGAAAAGCATCAAATCGGAGTGAAAAAGAATCGAATCGAATCGAAATGAATCGAATAAAAAAGAATCGAATCGAAAAGAATCGAATTGAAAAGAATCAAATCGAATCGAAAAGACTCGAATCAAATTAAAAATATCAAATCGAACCGAATCGAAAAGCATCAAATTGAAAAGACTTCGAATTGAAACGAATCGAGTTGAAACTGAAAAGAATTGAATCATCGAATCGATCGATCGAATTGAATTGAAAGAATCGAATTGAATAGAAAAAAATCGAATAGAAAAGAATCCAACCGAAAAAAAGAATCAAATTGAATCAGTCTCGATTAAATTCTAGTCGAATCGAATCAAAAGCATGAATCGAGTCGAATCGAATCGAAAAGAATCGAATCGAATCGAAAAGAATCCAATTGCATCATCGAATGGAAAATAATCGAATTGAATAGAATAGAAAAGAATCGAATCGAATCAAATCGAAAACAATCAAATTGAATTGATCGAAAAGAATCGAATTGAATCAAATCGAATCGAAATGAAAAGAATCGAATCGATTCAAATAGAAAAGAATCGAATCGAAAAGAATCAAATCGACACGAAAAGAATCGAATCGAATCAAAAAGTATCGAATTGATTCGAAAACATTCGAATCGAAAAGAATCGAATTGAAATGAATCCGATCGCAATGAAAAGAATCCACTCGATTCGAATCCAAAAGAATCGAATCGAATCCAAAAGAATCGAATTGATTTGAATCAAAAGAAATGAATTGAATTGAATCAAAAAGAACTAATCGAATCAAATCGAAAAAACTCGAATAGAATCAATCGAATCAAAAGAATCGAATAGATTCGAATAAAAAAGAATCGAATTGAGGGATCCCTGGGTGGCGCAGCGGTTTAGCGCCTGCCTTTGGCCCAGGGCACGTTCCTGGAATCCGGGATCGAATCCCACATCGGGCTCCCGGTGCATGGAGCCTGCTTCTCCCTCTGCCTGTGTCTCTGCCTCTCTGTCTCTCTCTGTGACTATCATAAAAAAAAGAATCGAATTGAATCGAGTTGAAAAATCATAAAGAATCAAATCGAAAAGAATCGAATTCCATGTAACGAAAAGATTCGAATTGAAAAGATCGAATCGAAACAAAAAGAATCGATCGAATCCACATGAATCAAAAAGAATCGAATCAAAACGAATCGAAAGAAACAAATCAAAGTAGAATCTAAAAGAATCGAATCGAAATCAAATCCAAAAAATTTGAATAGAATTGAATCGAAAAGAATCAAAACGAATCGAACCGAAGAGAATCGATTCGAATCAAATAAAAAGTATCGTATCAAATCGAATCGAAAAGAATCATATCAAATAGAATCGAAAGAATGGAATCAAATCTAAAACAATCGAATCGAATCGAAAGAATCGGATTGAATGGAATAGAATCGAAAAGAATAGAATAGAATCGAAGAGAAATCGAATAGAATCAAATCAAATCAAAAAAGAAATCGAATTGAATTGATCGTAACCAAAATAAGCGAAATGAAATCGACTCGAACCGAAAAAATCAAATCGAAAAGAATCTAATCTCAACGAAAATCATCGAAAATGAATAGAATCGAAAAGAATCGAATTGAATCAAATCGAAAAGAATCCAATGGAATCCAATCGAAAAGAATCAAATTGATTCGAATCGAACTAAATTGAATCCAATCGAAAAGAATCTAATTGAATCGAATCGAAAAGAATCGAATTCAATCAAAACGAATCGATTCGAATGGAATAGCAAAAGAATATGAATAGAATAGAATCGAAAAGAATCAAATCGAATCGAAAAGAATCGAATCGAAATTGAATCGAAAAGAAACGAATCGAACCGAATCAAAAAGAAATCAATCGAATCGAATCAAATACAAAAGAATCGCTTTGAATAGCATAGAATTGAAAAGAATCGAATCAATCGAATTGAAAACAATCGAATCGAAAAGAATCGAATCAAAAAAAGTCGAATCGAAACGAAAACAATCGAATCGAATCGAATCTAAAAGAATCGTATTGAATTGCATCGAGTCGAAAAGACTCGAATCAAAAAGACTCGAATCGAATTGAATCAAATCGAAAAGAATCTAATAGAAACCACTCGAACAGAATCAAATCGAAATGATTCAAAATGAATCGAATAGAATAGAATCGAAAAAATCGAATAGAATCGAAACGAAACGAATCGAAGAGAATCGATTAGAATCGAAATGAAAAGAATCGTATTGAATCGAACGAAAAGAATCAAATCAAATCGAATCGAAAGAATTGAATCAAATCGAAAAGAATCCAATCGAATCGAAAAGAATCGAACTGAATGGAATCAAATCGAAAAGAATCTAATCGAATCGAAAAGAATCGAATCAAATTTAATGGAATCGAAAAGAATCGAATTGAATCGAAAAGAATCGAAATGAAACAAATTCAGATCAAATGGAAAAGCATCAAATCGGAGTGAAAAGAATCGAATCGAATCGAAATGAATCGAATCAAAAAAGACTCGAATCGAAAAGAATCGAATTGAAAAGAATCGAATCGAATCGAAAAGACTCGAATCAAATAAAAATATCAAATCGAACCGAATCGAAAAGCATCAAATTGAAAAGACTCGAATTGAAACGAATCGATTTGAAACGAAAAGAATTGAATCGAATCGATCGAATCGAATCGAATTGAATTGAAAGAATCGAATTGAATGAAAAAATCGAATAGAAAGAATCCAACCGAAAAGAAAAGAATCAAATTGAATCAGTCGATTAAATTCTAGTCGAATCGAATCAAAAAGCATGAAACCGAGTCGAATCGAATCGAAAAGAATCGAATCGAATCGAAAAGAATCCAATTGCTTCATCGAATGGAAACTAATCGAATTGAATAGAATAGAAAAGAATCGAATCGAATCAAATCGAAAACAATCAAATTGAATTGATCGAAAAGAATCGAATTGAATCAAATCGAATCGAAATGAAAAGAATCGAATCGATTCAAATAGAAAGAATCGAATCGAATAAGAATCAAATCGACACGAAAAGAATCGAATCGACTCAAAAAGTATCGAATTGATTCGAAAACATTCGAATCGAAAAGAATCGAATTGAGATGAATCCGATCGAAATTAAAAGAAATCTACTCGATTCGAATCCAAAAAGAATCGAATCCAAGAGAATCGAATCGAATCCAAAAGATCGAATTGAATCGAATCAGAAGAAATGAATTGAATTGAATCAAAAAGGAACTAATCGAATCAAATCGAAAAAAACGAATAGAATCAAATCGAATCAAAAAGAATCGAATAGATTCGAATAAAAAAAGAATGGAATTGAGGGATCTCTGGGTGGCGCAGCGGTTTAGCGCCTGCCTTGGCCCAGGGCACGTTCCTGGAAATCACGGGATCGAATCCCACATCGGCTCCTGGTGCATGGAGCCATGCTCTCTCCCTCTGCCTGTGTCTCTGCCTCTCTGTCCCTCTCTGTGACTATCATAAAAAAAGAATCCAATTGAATCGCGTTGAAAAAAATCATAAAGAATCAATCGAAAAGAATCGAATTCCATGTAACGAAAAGATTCGATTGAAAAGAATCGAATCGAAACAAAAGAATCGAATCGAATCCACATGAATCAAAAAGAATCGAATCAAAACGAATCGAAAAGAAACAAATAAAGTAGAATCTAAAAGAATCGAATCGAATCAAATCCAAAAAATTTGAATAGAATTGAATCGAAAAGAATCAAAACGAATCGAACCGAAGAGAATCGATTCGAATCAAAATAAAAGTATCGTATCAAATCGAATCGAAAAGAATCATATCAAATAGAATCGAAAGAATGGAATCAAATCTAAAACAATCGAATCGAATCGAAAAGAATCGGATTGAATGGAATCGAATCGAAAAGAATAGATAGAATCGAAAGAAATCGAATAGAATCAAATCAAATCAAAAAGAATCGAATTGAATTGATCCTAACCAAAATAAGCGAAATGAATCGACTCGAACCGAAAAAAATCAAATCGAAAAGAATCTAATCTCCACGAAAATCATCGAAATGAATAGAATCGAAAAGAATCGAATTGAATCAAATCGAAAAGAATCGAATGGAATCCAATCGAAAAGAATCAAATTGATTCGAATCGAAACAAATTGAATCCAATCGAAAAGAATCTAATTGAATCGAATCGAAAAGAATCGAATTCAATCAAAACGAATCGATTCGAATGGAATAGAAAAGAATAGAATAGAATAGAATCGAAAAGAATCAAATCGAATCGAAAAGAATTGAATCGAATCGAAAAGAAACGAATCGAACCGAATCAAAAAGAAATCAATCGAATCGAATCAAATACAAAAGAATCGCTTTGAATAGCATAGAATTGAAAAGAATCGAATCAATCGAATTGAAAACAATCGAATCGAAAAGAATCGAATCAAAAAAAGTCGAATCGAAACGAAAACAATCGAATCGAATCGAATCTAAAAGAATCGTATTGAATTGATACGAGTCGAAAAGACTCGAATCAAAAAGACTCGAATCGAATTGAATCAAATCGAAAAGAATCTAATAGAAACCACTCGAACAGAATCAAATCGAAATGATTCAAAATGAATCGAATAGAATAGAATCGAAAAAAATCGAATCGAATCGAAACGAATCGAAACGAATCGAAGAGAATCGATTAGAATCGAAATGAAAAGAATCGTATTGAATCGAACGAAAAGAATCAAATCAAATCGAATCGAAAGAATTGAATCAAATCGAAAAGAATCCAATCGAATCGAAAAGAATCGAACTGAATGGAATCAAATCGAAAAGAATCTAATCGAATCGAAAAGAATCGAATCAAATTTAATGGAATCGAAAAGAATCGAATTGAATCGAAAAGAATCGAAATGAAACAAATCAGATCAAATGGAAAAGCATCAAATCGAGTGAAAAGAATCGAATCGAATCGAAATGAATCGAATCAAAAAGACTCGAATCGAAAAGAATCGAATTGAAAAGAATCGAATCGAATCGAAAAGACTCGAATCAATTAAAAATATCAAATCGAACCGAATCGAAAGCATCAATTGAAAAGACTCGAATTGAAACGAATCGATTTGAAACGAAAAGAATTGAATCGAATCGAATCGAATCGAATTGAATTGAAAGTCGAATTGAATAGAAAAAAATCGAATAGAAAGAATCCAACCGAAAAGAAAAGAATCAAATTGAATCAGTCGATTAATTCTAGTCGAATCGAATCAAAAAGCATGAAATCGAGTCGAATCGAATCGAAAATCGAATCGAATCGAAAAGAATCCAATTGCATCATCGAATGGAAATAATCGAATTGAATAGAATAGAAAAGAATCGAATCGAATCAAATCGAAAACAATCAAATTGAATTGATCGAAAAGAATCGAATTGAATCAAATCGAATCGAAATGAAAAGAATCGAATCGATTCAAATAGAAAAGAATCGAATCGAAAAGAATCAAATCGACACGAAAAGAATCGAATCGAATCAAAAAGTATCGAATTGATTCGAAAACATTCGAATCGAAAAGAATCGAATTGAAATGAATCCGATCGAATGAAAAGAATCCACTCGATTCGAATCCAAAAGAATCGAATCCAAAAGAATCGAATCGAATCCAAAAGAATCGAATTGATTGAATCAAAAGAAATGAATTGAATTGAATCAAAAAGAACTAATCGAATCAAATCGAAAAAACTCGAATAGAATCTAATCGAATCAAAAAGAATCGAATAGATTCGAATAAAAAAGAATCGAATTGAGGGATCCCTGGGTGGCGCAGCGGTTTAGCGCCTGCCTTTGGCCCAGGGCACGTTCCTGGAATCACGGGATCGAATCCCACATCGGGCTCCCGGTGCATGGAGCCTGCTTCTCCCTCTGTGTCTCTGCCTCTCTGTCACTCTCTGTGACTATCATAAAAAAAAGAATCGAATTGAATCGAGTTGAAAAAATCATAAAGAATCAAATCGAAAAGAATCGAATTCCATGTAACGAAAAGATTCGAATTGAAAAGATCGAATCGAAACAAAAGAATCGAATCGAATCGACATGAATCAAAAAGAATCGAATCAAAACGAATCGAAAAGAAACAAATCAAGTAGAATCCAAAAGAATCGAATCGAATCAAATCGAAAAAATTCGAATAGAATTGAATCGAAAAGAATCAAAACGAATCGAACCGAAGAGAATCGATTCGAATCAAAATAAAAAGTATCGTATCAAATCGAATCGAAAAGAATCATATCAAATAGAATCGAAAGAATGGAATCAAATCTAAAACAATCGAATCGAATCGAAAAGAATCGGATTGAATGAATCGGAAACGAAGAACAATAGAATAGAATCGAAAGAAATCGAATAGAATCAAATCAAATCAAAAAGAATCGAATTGAATTGATCCTAACCAAAATAAGCGAAATGAATCGACTCGAACCGAAAAAAATCAAATCGAAAAGAATCTAATCTCAACGAAAATCATCGAAATGAATAGAATCGAAAAGAATCGAATTGAATCAAATCGAAAAGAATCGAATGGAATCCAATCGAAAAGAATCAAATTGATTCGAATCGAAACAAATTGAATCCAATCGAAAAGAATCTAATTGAATCGAATCGAAAAGAATCGAATTCAATCAAAACGAATCGATTCGAATGGAATAGAAAAGAATAGAATCGAATAGAATCGAAAAGAATCAAATCGAATCGAAAAGAATGAATCGAATCGAAAAGAAACGAATCGAACCGAATCAAAAAGAAATCAATCGAATCGAATCAAATACAAAAGAATCGCTTTGAATAGCATAGAATTGAAAAGAATCGAATCAATCGAATTGAAAACAATCGAATCGAAAAGAATCGAATCAAAAAAAGTCGAATCGAAACGAAAACAATCGAATCGAATCGAATCTAAAAGAATCGTATTGAATTGATCGAGTCGAAAAGACTCGAATCAAAAAGACTCGAATCGAATTGAATCAAATCGAAAAGAATCTAATAGAAACCACTCGAACAGAATCAAATCGAAATGATTCAAAATGAATCGAATAGAATAGAATCGAAAAAAATCGAATCGAATCGAAACGAATCGAAACGAATCGAAGAGAATCGATTAGAATCGAAATGAAAAGAATCGTATTGAATCGAACGAAAAGAATCAAATCAAATCGAATCGAAAGAATTGAATCAAATCGAAAAGAATCCAATCGAATCGAAAAGAATCGAACTGAATGGAATCAAATCGAAAAGAATCTAATCGAATCGAAAAGAATCGAATCAAATTTAATGGAATCGAAAAGAATCGAATTGAATCGAAAAGAATCGAAATGAAACAAATCAGATCAAATGGAAAAGCATCAAATCGAGTGAAAAGAATCGAATCGAATCGAAATGAATCGAATCAAAAAGACTCGAATCGAAAAGAATCGAATTGAAAAGAATCGAATCGAATCGAAAAGACTCGAATCAAATTAAAAATATCAAATCGAACCGAATCGAAAAGCATCAATTGAAAAGACTCGAATTGAAACGAATCGATTTGAAACGAAAATTGAATCGAATCGAATCGAATCGAATTGAATTGAAAGAATCGAATTGAATAGAAAAAAATCGAATAGAAAAGAATCCAACCGAAAAGAAAAGAATCAAATTGAATCAGTCGATTAAATTCTAGTCGAATCGAATCAAAACATGAATCGAGTCGAATCGAATCGAAAAGATCGAATCGAATCGAAAAGAATCCAATTGCATCATCGAATGGAAAATAATCGAATTGAATAGAATAGAAAAGAATCGAATCGAATCAAATCGAAAACAATCAAATTGAATTGATCGAAAAGAATCGAATTGAATCAAATCGAATCGAAATGAAAAGAATCGAATCGATTCAAATAGAAAAGAATCGAATCGAAAAGAATCAAATCGACACGAAAAGAATCGAATCGAATCAAAAAGTATCGAATTGATTCGAAAACATTCGAATCGAAAAGAATCGAATTGAAATGAATCCGATCGCAATGAAAAGAATCTACTCGATTCGAATCCAAAAGAATCGAATCCAAAAGAATCGAATCGAATCCAAAAGAATCGAATTGATTGAATCAAAAGAAATGAATTGAATTGAATCAAAAAGAACTAATCGAATCAAATCGAAAAAACTCGAATAGAATCAATCGAATCAAAAAGAATCGAATAGATTCGAATAAAAAAGAATCGAATTGAGGGATCCCTGGGTGGCGCAGCGGTTTAGCGCCTGCCTTTGGCCCAGGGCACGTTCCTGGAATCACGGGATCGAATCCCACATCGGGCTCCCGGTGCATGGAGCCTGCTTCTCCCTCTGCCTGTGTCTCTGCCTCTCTGTCTCTCTCTGTGACTATCATAAAAAAAAGATCGAATTGAATCGAGTTGAAGAAAATCATAAAGAATCAAATCGAAAAGAATCGAATTCCATGTAACGAAAAGATTCGAATTGAAAAGATCGAATCGAAACAAAAGAATCGAATCGAATCGACATGAATCAAAAAGAATCGAATCAAAACGAATCGAAAAGAAACAAATCAAGTAGAATCTAAAAGAATCGAATCGAATCAAATCGAAAAAATTCGAATAGAATTGAATCGAAAAGAATCAAAAAATCGAACCGAAGAGAATCGATTCGAATCAAAATAAAAAGTATCGTATCAAATCGAATCGAAAAGAATCATATCAAAGAATCGAAAGAATGGAATCAAATCTAAAACAATCGAATCGAATCGAAAAGAATCGGATTGAATGGAATCGAATCGAAAAGAATAGAATAGAATCGAAAGAAATCGAATAGAATCAAATCAAATCAAAAAGAATCGAATTGAATTGATCCTAACCAAAATAAGCGAAATGAATCGACTCGAACAAAAAAATCAAATCGAAAAGAATCTAATCTCAACGAAAATCATCGAAATGAATAGAATCGAAAAGATCGAATTGAATCAAATCGAAAAGAATCGAATGGAATCCAATCGAAAAGAATCAAATCATTCGAATCGAAACAAATTGAATCCAATCGAAAAGAATCTAATTGAATCGAATCGAAAAGAATCGAATTCAATCAAAACGAATCGATTCGAATGGAATAGAAAAGAATAGAATAGAATAGAATCGAAAAGAATCAAATCGAATCGAAAAGAATCGAATCGAAAAGAATTGAATCGAATCGAAAAGAAACGAATCGAACCGAATCAAAAAGAAATCAATCGAATCGAATCAAATACAAAAGAATCGCTTTGAATAGCATAGAATTGAAAAGAATCGAATCAATCGAATTGAAAACAATCGAATCGAAAAGAATCGAATCAAAAAAAGTCGAATCGAAACGAAAACAATCGAATCGAATCGAATCTAAAAGAATCGTATTGAATTGAATCGAGTCGAAAAGACTCGAATCAAAAAGACTCGAATCGAATTGAATCAAATCGAAAAGAATCTAATAG
The DNA here is from genome assembly GCF_011100685.1 of Canis lupus familiaris. NCBI lineage: Eukaryota > Metazoa > Chordata > Mammalia > Carnivora > Canidae > Canis > Canis lupus. The sequence goes on along the minus strand of NW_023331756.1, from coordinate 2,659 downwards.
AAACCACTCGAACAGAATCAAATCGAAATGATTCAAAATGAATCGAATAGAATAGAATCGAAAAAATCGAATAGAATCGAAACGAATCGAAACGAATCGAAGAGAATCGATTAGAATCGAAATGAAAAGAATCAAATCAAATCGAATCGAAAGAATTGAATCAAATCGAAAAGAATCCAATCGAATCGAAAAGAATCGAACTGAATGGAATCAAATCGAAAAGAATCTAATCGAATCGAAAAGAATCGAATCAAATTTAATGGAATCGAAAAGAATCGAATTGAATCGAAAAGAATCGAAATGAAACAAATCAGATCAAATGGAAAAGCATCAAATCGGAGTGAAAAGAATCGAATCGAATCGAATGAATCGAATCAAAAAGACTCGAATCGAAAAGAATCGAATTGAAAAGAATCGAATCGAATCGAAAAGACTCGAATCAAATTAAAAATATCAAATCGAACCGAATCGAAAGCATCAATTGAAAAGACTCGAATTGAAACGAATCGATGAAAAACGAAAGAATTGAATCGAATCGAATCGAATCGAATTGAATTGAAAGAATCGAATTGAATAGAAAAAATCGAATAAAAATCCAACCGAAAGAAAAGAATCAAATTGAATCAGTCGATTAAATTCTAGTCGAATCGAATCAAAAGCATGAATCGAGTCGAATCGAATCGAAAAAAATCGAATCGAATCGAAAAGAATCCAATTGCATCATCGAATGGAAAATAATCGAATTGAATAGAATAGAAAAAATCGAATCGAATCAAATCGAAAACAATCAAATTGAATTGATCGAAAAGAATCGAATTGAATCAAATCGAATCGAAATGAAAAGAATCGAATCGATTCAAATAGAAAAGAATCGAATCGAAAAGAATCAAATCGACACGAAAAGAATCGAATCGAATCAAAAAGTATCGAATTGATTCGAAAACATTCGAATCGAAAAGATCGAATTGAAATGAATCCGATCGCAATGAAAAGAATCCTCGATTCGAATCCAAAAGAATCGAATCCAAAAGAATCGAATCGAATCCAAAAGAATCGAATTGATTTGAATCAAAAGAAATGAATTGAATTGAATCAAAAAGAACTAATCGAATCAAATCGAAAAAACTCGAATAGAATCTAATCGAATCAAAAAGAATCGAATAGATTCGAATAAAAAGAATCGAATTGAGGGATCCCTGGGTGGCGCAGCGGTTTAGCGCCTGCCTTTGGCCCAGGGCATCCTGGAATCACGGGATCGAATCCCACATCGGGCTCCCGGTGCATGGAGCCTGCTTCTCCCTCTGCCTGTGTCTCTGCCTCTCTCTCTCTCTGTGACTATCATAAAAAAAAGAATCGAATTGAATCGTTGAGAAAATCATAAAGAATCAAATCGAAAAGAATCGAATTCCATGTAACGAAAAGATTCGAATTGAAAAGAATCGAATCGAAACAAAAGAATCGAATCGAATCGACATGAATCAAAAAGAATCGAATCAAAACGAATCGAAAAGAAACAAATCAAGTAGAATCCAAAAGAATCGAATCGAATCAAATCGAAAAAATTCGAATAGAATTGAATCGAAAAGAATCAAAACGAATCGAACCGAAGAGAATCGATTCGAATCAAAATAAAAAGTATCGTATCAAATCGAATCGAAAAGAATCATATCAAAGAATCGAAAGAATGGAATCAAATCTAAAACAATCGAATCGAATCGAAAAGAATCGGATTGAATGGAATCGAATCGAAAAGAATACAATAGAATAGAATCGAAAGAAATCGAATAGAATCAAATCAAATCAAAAAGAATCGAATTGAATTGATCCTAACCAAAATAAGCGAAATGAATCGACTCGAACCGAAAAAAATCAAATCGAAAAGAATCTAATCTCAACGAAAATCATCGAAATGAATAGAATCGAGAATCGAATTGAATCAAATCGAAAAGAATCGAATGGAATCCAATCGAAAGAATCAAATGATTCGAATCGAAACAAATTGAATCCAATCGAAAAGAATCTAATTGAATCGAATCGAAAAGAATCGAATTCAATCAAAACGAATCGATTCGAATGGAATAGAAAAGAATAGAATAGAAGAATCGAAAAGAATCAAATCGAATCGAAAAGAATCGAATCGAAAAGAATTGAATCGAATCGAAAAGAAACGAATCGAACCGAATCAAAAAGAAATCAATCGAATCGAATCAAATACAAAAGAATCGCTTTGAATAGCATAGAATTGAAAAGAATCGAATCAATCGAATTGAAAACAATCGAATCGAAAAGAATCGAATCAAAAAAAGTCGAATCGAAACGAAAACAATCGAATCGAATCGAATCTAAAAGAATCGTATTGAATTGAATCGAGTCGAAAAGACTCGAATCAAAAAGACTCGAATCGAATTGAATCAAATCGAAAAGAATCTAATAGAAACCACTCGAACAGAATCAAATCGAAATGATTCAAAATGAATCGAATAGAATAGAATCGAAAAAAATCGAATCGAATCGAAACGAATCGAAGAGAATCGATTAGAATCGAAATGAAAATCGTATTGAATCGAACGAAAAGAATCAAATCAAATCGAATCGAAAGAATTGAATCAAATCGAAAAGAATCAATCGAATCGAAAAGAATCGAACTGAATGGAATCAC
>NW_023331755.1:0-34614 GCF_011100685.1 Canis lupus familiaris | reverse complement strand
AATTTATCAATTTCTTTCTTTTTCTTTTTCTTTCTTTCTTTCTTTCTTTCTTTTCTTTTTCTTCTTCTTTCTTTCCTTTTCCTTCTTTTCTTTCTTCTTCTCGTTCCTTTTTTGGTATTTATCTATCTCTAGCTGTTTCAGCACAGATTTGCTGAAAAGACTTTTCTTTCTCTGCTCCCTTTTATTCTTTTTCCTGTCTTACTGAAGTGGCTGGAACCGCATAAGAATGTCACACAGAACAGTGAAAAGTGGAGGCCTTGTCCTGTCACTGATCTCAGAGGGAAAGTGTCTACTGCTCTTCTGTCAATGTGATGTTAGCTATGGTGTTTTTGTACACGACTTTAATCAGTTTGAAAAAGTTCCCTTCTGTTTTTAATTTGCTGGGGATGGATGCTGCTTTTTCTGCATTGAGATGACATGTGCGTTTTCCTTTCTGCTATTAATATGGTGGATTATACTAGTTGTTAATTTAATTTGATTATTAAAAAAGATTTTGTTTACTTATTCATGAAAGACACACACACACAGAGGCAGAGGCATAGGCAGAGGGAGAAGCAGGCTTCCTGCAGGGACCCCGATGCAGGACTCGATCCTGGGACCCTGGGATCATGACCTGAGCTGAAGGCAGATGCTCAACCACTGAGCTACCCAGGTGTCCCCAATAGTTTAATTTTAAACCAACCTTGCATTGAACCTCAGTTGGTTGTGATTTATCTTTTTAAATATTGTTAGCTTCAATTTATTAACACTATGTTGAGAATGTTTACACCCATGCTTGTGAAAATATTATATTTATTTATTTATTTTATTTTATTTATTTTGGGGGAATGTCTTTGGTTTTGGTAGCAGAGACTTCGGCCACTTATGGGCAGGCCCTCGTCCACTTCTCTGCACAGTTTGTCTAGAATTGGTTTGATTTTTTTCTTTTTTTTTCTTGATTTTATTTATTTATTTGAGTGAGTGAGAGAGAGCGAGAGCGAGTGCACGCATGAGTGGGGGGAGGGGCAGAGGCAGAAGGAGAAGCGGACTCCCCGCTGAGCAGGGAGCCCAACATGAGGGTTGAATCCAGGACCCTGAGATCATGACCTGAGCTGACGGCAGTTGCATCACCGACTGAGGTACCCAGGTGCCCCATTTTATTTCTTAAATATTGGTGGATTCCCCCAGTGGAGCTCCCTGGGCCTGGAATTTTATCTGTCCCTTGGTTTTTACTACAAATTCAATTTTGTTAACAGACATAAGGCTGTTTGTCTTCTTTTCTTGAGTGAGCTTCGGTAGTTTGTCATCCAAGGACCTTGCCCACTTTGTCTTAGTTGTCAGAATTATTGGCATGCGTCTGTCCACAATAGTCCCTTATTATGCTCTTAATATCTATATCACCTGAAGGGCTGCCACTTCTCACTCCTGCTGTTCGTGACTTTTTTGTTCTCTTGGTTTTCCTGGTCAATCTAGCCAAAGACTTATTCATTACATCAATTTTCTGAAGGAACCAGCTTTCTGTTTCATTGATTTTGCTGTTGTTTTGCTTTTTTTTTTTTCATGGATTTCCATTCTCATCGTATGATTTTTTTTTCCTTCTCGTACTATGTTGATTTTATTTTTTCCCCCAGTTTCCTAAGATGGAAGATGGAAGTTGGAATTGTTGGTTTTAAACAAACTTTTCTAGGGTAGGTGCTAAGTGATATGTTTTCCCTCCAGACGCTGCTCCAGCGGCAGCCTGCACGTGTTGATACAGTGCATTTCATTGTCACTCAGTTCAAAACCCTTTCTAATTTCTTCTTAAAGTTTCTTCTTTGTTCAATGTCTTATTTGGAAACATTTTATTTAGTTACTAAACATTCACAGATTTTCGAGACATGTTTCTAGTATTGATTTACAACCTAATTTCATTTCGTGATTGGAGAACATATCTTTATGACTAAAATCCTTCACAATTTGTTAAGATTTGTTTCATGGCCCGGACTATGGATTATCTTGACAAATATTCCATTTGCACTTGGAAAGAATGTATGTTCTGCTGCTGCCAAGTATCATGTTCTTCTGGAATGTCCCTCAGGTCAGGTCCTCGGTGTTGTAACTGATGGGCTGTCTACATCCGCCATCAATTTACTGAGAGGGATGTTGAAATCCGTGACTCTACTGTTTCTACCTCCTTGTCTTTATCATGTTTGCTTCATGTATCCTGAAGCTCTGTTAGGTACATAAGCACTTAGGACTTTTGTCATGTCCTCTTGATGATCGGACATCTATTTCTTCACGACATAGTTCTGTTCTCCCCTCTAACAGTCTGGGTCTGAAATCAACCTTGTCAGACATTAACGTGCGACTACTTGCTTTCGATTAGTATGGAATATCTTTTTGCATCCTTTACATTTAACTTATTTGTCTTTGCATTTCAAGTCACTTTCTCGGGGCGCCTGGGTGGCTCAGTAGGTTGGGTGTCTGCCTTTGGCTTGGGCCATGGTCTTGGAGTCCTGAGATAGAGTCCCGAGTCAGGCTCCCTGCTCAGCTTCTCCTTCTACCTCCGCTGCTCTGCCTGCTTGTCCTCTCACTCTCTCTCTCAAATAAATAAATAAAACCTTAAAAGAAATAAAGTCATTTTTCTGGTGGCTATTATGTGCTGGGGCTGTGGTTTTTCATTGGATCTGACAATCTCTAACTTTTAAGTGGGTTTTGGACCATTTATACTGAGTGTGATTATGGACATGGTTGAGTCTAATTCTATCCACTTGCTACTTGTTTTCTACTGTCCCGTTTGTTTGTTCTCTTTTTCTTGTTTCTCTACTTTCTCTTGGATTCATTGACCATTTCTTTTTATAATTCCATATCATTTATGTTGCTACATTATTGGCTATTTTTTATTGTGATACTTTAGTGGTTTATTTAGTTTTTTAGAGTTTATGATATAAATCTTTAATTGACCTGCCTTTGAGCAAGATCGTGCCCCTTCCCATATAGTAAATGCAACTTACACTATGCTCCTACTTCTTCCTTTCTGTTCTTTGTGCTATTATTGTAACGTATTTTACTTTTACATATGTTATACATTCCACAATATAGTTTTGTCATTATTGCTCTAAACATTCAGCTATCTTTTATAAAGGTTAATTCATTTTTAAGTCTTCATAATTTCCCATCTACTTATCATTTCTGATGCTCTGCATTCCTTTACGTTGGTCCAGATTTCCATCTGGTGTAATTTTTCTTCTGTTTGCTGGAGGTAAGTTCTTCTGGCTATAGTATGGATGGAAAATATTTTATTTTACTTTCATTTTTTGAAAGATATTCTTTTTGGGTAAAGAATTCTAGGTTTACAGTTATTTTTCTTCAAATGGTAAAGAAATTTCTTCATTGTCTTCAACAGAAGTCTTCATGAGAAGTTAGCACTCGCCCTTACCTTCATCCTTCTCCGTGTAGTTGTCTTATTTCTCTGCTGCTTTTAAGATTTTCTCTTTGTTCGTGGTTTTGGGCAAAATGGTACGACATGTAGTTTTTGTCATGATTCTTGTGATTGGGGTTCAATGAGCCCCTTTAATATATGGGATTATACTTTTGTAATATAAGTTTTAGGAAAGTGGGTCTGGATGACTATGGGAGGACTGGGTTTGGGAAGGCTGCTCTGGATAGTTCTGGAGGGACTTTGAGAAGGTTGGCTCTGGGTGGCTGTCTCAGATGGCGCCATGGCTGAGAGCAGGGAAGTCACAGGTGCTTTAGGGCAGCCTATCACTCTCAGACTCTGTCTTGTCCAGATTCCCCTTCCTAGTGTGGGTTTCTCTAACTCCCCAGGCCAATATGGGACCCTCACATAGGTTTCCTTTGCACTGGGAAGTTGTCCCTCTAGTGTTTTCTATTGTTTAATTATGTTTAGTACTTCTTCAGTTTGGGTCTTTCTGTGGATCCTAAGGCTCCATGAGCGCCTCTGACATTCTGTGTGGCTCAAAGTCGCTACTCAAGGATTGCTGAATTAGTGAGAGAAGGACCAGGTGAATGAGCTGTGTGCTGCTGTTCCTCACCATTCAAGTCTTCAGTTTATCATTTCGTCCATAGCTTCAGGTCCTACTAACCCCAAGTCTCTGACCACTTGGAAACTCTGTTCCAGGAGGTTTTGAGGAAAGCGAGGTGCCAGACTTTCTGGGGAATGTCTGGGAGGAGGGACCTGGGGATTGAGGTGTTCAATAGCTGTTCACACACCACTAGGGGTTTCATGATGTGCTGCCACCAGCTCCATACTCCTGGTGTCCCATCTACAAAGTGCTGCCTCTCTAACCACACCATGAAAACCGAGCATTTGGTTGTGGGGGTGTAGCAGATTAGAACACTAATTATAGTGCTCTCTGGGGGAGCCTGGAGCACTGGAGTCATGGTTACGATTCTGGTCTATGTGGGATTTACTTGAGTTCTTTTTTTTCCTTTTATTTCTACACTTGGTGTGACAATAGATTTACATAATGAATATGTGTCAAGGGTTTCAAGTCATAGCTTTCCTAGGCTTCCTTCATTTCTTGAAAGAAGACAGATTTTTGATGTTTTTTGAATTTTGCAACAATGTGGGCTGGTCTACATGGACAATTGGCATGTTGTGAGGATTGAAGCTCATTCACGTATCACGTATGGCATCTGGAAGCCCTGAAACAACACCCGGGGCTGATGGTGTTGGAGTCCCTTAACGATCTGAATTGTCATGCTGTTCATTTGCTTGAAAACTTGTCTTTGAGAGTCATTATAGCACAAAAGATGCAGAGGGAGAATTAGGGTGAAAGACGTGAGTTTGAACCAAAGATCTGCTACATAAAAATAATACAGCGAGGCCTCCAGCCTGGACATAGTAGAGTAGACCTGCTTCTCCATATTCCTCTTTGCCCTGGAAATAAAGCAAGAGGCAGCGAGAGGAAGGAGGAGGGTAGGCTACCGTGGGACCCGAGGGATGAACAGCAATTCAGTGGGGGGGATCTTACACTCCCCGACCCAACAGAGGGAGGTGGTCCAGGCCCTGAGGCTGGCAACAGGGGACAAGGGAGTCTTTCCATCAAAGCAGTGGAAAGAAACATCCACGGGAGGGACTGACCAGGGACCCCATTCAGTGACGAGTGGCTGGTGGGGAGGTCGTCCCTTTCCTGCTAGATCCTAGACTCCTTGCCCACCCTAGACACGACCAGCTGGCTGGCTCTGGTAGAAAGAGTCCTGCCCCGGGTCACATGTTGTCATGGTGGGATTGAGGTTCTTTCCTTGGCTCGACGACACTGGGGAGTGTGTCTTGCTCTGCAAACTGTAGGCTGTGGTAAGCCTTAGGTAGCTACTGTAACCAGGACAGTGTGGTATCGGGGGATGATAGACACAGACTGATGAACAAAACAGAGAATCTGGCCATGGACCCACACAAAGGAGCCCAACCGACTTTCAACAAACATGCAAGAGCGCTTAAGTGGAGGAAGGCAGGTCTAACAACAAGTTGTGCTGGAGCCGTTGGACATCCACAGGCACACTCAGAAAATGAACCTGACCTACACTTTACACCTTGAAATGAACTCTAAGTAGGTCCTGCACTTAAGTGTAAAGAGTGAAACCACAACTTTTGGGGAAAAAGGGAAGCTCTTCAGGGTCTAGGGCCAGAGTTCTTAGGCTTGACACCAAAAGCACCATCCATAAAAGGAAGATGGATAAATTGGACCTCAGCGGAATCAAAAACTCAAACTCGTGCTCTGTGCAGGACCACGTGACCAGGATGAAAAGATTACAGGCTGGGAGAAAAAATTTGCAAACCATATGTTCCAAAGAGAACTAGTATCTAGAATAGATAAAACCTTACAAGTTAACAGTAATGCGCGATCCAATCACAAAATGGGCAGAGACGGCAGTCAGTCTCTTGACAAGGAGGTAGGGATGGCAGCGAAGCACAGGAGGTGATGCCCAGCAACACAGCCATCAGGGACGCGTTATGGAAACCACAGTGGGACATCACTGCACACCGCTCAGAACGGTAACAAGTGACCTCTCCATTGGTTGGACATGGGCCCCTGCACTCGCAGGGCAGGTGAGATCCAAGACACAGGAGGCCCCTCCTGGCTGGTGGGTGGCAGGTTGAATAAGCAAAGGAACGTACTTGCCAGGCTGGTCGTGAGTGGCTGCGTGACCAGTGGTCTCCGTCCCTGCCCGCTGGAATCTTGCGAGTTAAGGAGTGAACCTGACGAGTTCCGTCACACGCGCCATCCAGGTGGCCCAGCTACACGCGCCGTCTGGCAGCTGCACCCCATGGAAGCAGCGGGCAGAGCTGCGACCCGAGGGCGGGAGGGGATGGGCAGCCCCTGGCAGCTGATGGCCTCATGGGTCCAGCGGCCGTCACCCCTCTCAGCTCCTCCTGCAGCCACCAAACGCCGGGGGAACCTGGATCTCTCCTCCACGGCTGGCCGTGGTTAGATGGCACAGGCGCTGGGAGACCAGTCTGCTGGCTTCTTCAAAACTAAACGTACCGGGGACCCCTGGGTGGCTCCGCGGTTAAGCACCGCCTGCGGCCCATGGCGTGACCCCGGGGTCCCGGGATTGAGTCCTGCGTCGGGCTCCCTGCATGGAGCCTGCTTCTCCCTGTGCCTGGGTCTCTGCCTCTCCCTCTCTCTCCCTCTCTCTCTCTCTCTCTCTCTCTGTCTCTCATGAAAAAATAAAATCTTTTTTTTTTTAAACTAAACGTGCAGCTACCGTGTGACCTAGAAACTGCACCTCTGGGCATGCATCCCAGAGAAATGGAATTATTTTCCCTGGAAACCTGTCCATGAATAGTCAAAGCAGTTTTATTGGTAAGAGCCCCTGACCTGGGAGCCGCCCGGGTGCCCTGCAGTGGGCAGTGGTCCCGCGGGCTGGGCCCATCCCCCGGGAGCAGCTCTCAGCCCCTAAAGTGAACGAGTTATTGCTACACACGACGTGGCGATGTTCCCGAGGCTCACGCTGTCGCCGGGTCACTGTGGGGTTCCATCTGTAGCACATTCGTGAAGTGACAAAAGCTTGGAAATGGGGAGCAGAATTTTGGTGCCCGCAGTCAGGGCCGGGGGGCCGGGAGGGGGTGGGACCTGCTGGGATGGACGGTCTGGTCCTGCCCGTGGGGGGCACCGCAGGAACCCACGGAATCGCACAGAACAGGATCGCCCAGAACTAACCCCCCACGCAGCAGAAGCGGCAAACCTGGGGCCCCTGGTGTCCGGGCCCTTCCTGGTGGCGGCTCGTGCGGGCTCCGGGCACCTGCCACCGGGTGGGGGCCTGGGCCCTGTGGGCTCCTGCAGCTGTGGCCGAAGCTCCAGATTTCCCCACGACGACCTCGGCTGGGGAACAGGTGACGAGCCCCGCGGGGCTTCTCTCTTTCCGTGAAGAGTCTAGAGGAAGGTGAGCCCCGGCCGGCGGGGGCCGAGCTGGGGGCCGAGCCGCGCTCCTCTGCACCCCACACGCCCGTCTCATGCCATCCTGGCCACTCCTGGCTTCCCCCGTGACAGACACTGAGGCCTCAGTTTACCCAGCCTCTGGGGTCGGGGTGAGGTGTCAAGTGCGGTTCCCACGGGAGGTTAGCGGGGGACACAGGTGCTGCCCCAGGGAGCTCTCAGGTCAGCACGGAAATCGGTCCCGTTTCCCCGATGACGAGGCCCGCTTCTTCCCTGGAAGCTTCTGGGGCCCAGAGGCCGGGGGGGAGCAGAGGGGAGCCCGGGCCCCTGAGGCCTGCAAACAGCGGCCCGGGGCCAGAACGAGCGAGGAGGGGCCAGGCTGGCGGCCCACGGGAGAGGCTCGGCCGTTGCTGCACCTGCCGCCAGCGTCCCCCGCTGCCCGGGGGAGCCAGGCCTTCGCCTGCCCGGTCGCCCCCTTCCGCCTCTGCGCACTGGCTTCGGCCGCCTCGGTGGCGTCCTTTACGGGGTCCTACTCCCCCGCTCCCGGAGGGCGCCCGTCTCTGCAGCTCCCACCCCACTGTCCTCTGCCGGGTTCTCCACTGGGTGACCCAAGGGACGTGGGGCGGCGGTCCTGCCAAGTCCTTGGCCACACCAAGCACGCTGGCTTCTTGGAACTGGCGTCCAGACCCCAGCTCAGCCTGTGCCCCTGACCCCACAGCCTCATCTGGGGCCAGCGCAGAGCTCCGGGGCCTGGGGAACGCATCCAATGGTGGTCCTGGGACCCGGCACACTTCTGCTCACCGAGTGGGAAAGGTTCTGGGCCAATTCCAGCAGTGGTGTGTGTGTGTGTGTGTGTGTGTGTGTGTGTGTGTTGGGGGGGTTGCCCTCCACCCAAGAACTCTCCACGACACCAGCCGGATGTCCTACAATTCACCTGGATTTTGACAGTATTTGGAAACAACATTGATCTCACGGGTAAGTGCCCAGACCTGGAAGATCGTCCTGTGTCCCATCCCCCATCTGGCCCCCGACTACCCACCCCAACACCCCAACACCCACCCTGCGTCCCAACCCCAGGCTCTCACCAGTGCTTCTGACCAACCAGCTGCAGATTGGAGGCTCTGGGGACCCCCTCCTTGGGGCCAGGTAATTTGCTGCAGCAGCTCACAGAAACGAGAGACACGGGCGTTTACCAGCTTGTTGAAGGATGTGATAACTTTATCATGTACACAGGTGCACAGCCAGAAGGGAGAGCTGCCGGGGGTGGGGGGGCATTGTCTTCCCAGGCCCCCAGGGCCCATGGTCCCCACATCACCTGCTCACCAGCCCGGGAGCTCCCCAGACCCCGTCCTTGTGGGGGTTTCTGGGGCTTCATCCCAAGGACGGGATTGATGAAATCACCAGTCATGGCTGTGGGTTCACCCTGCGGCCCCGCCCCTCCCGAGGGCAGAGGCTGGGGGTGGGGCTGGGGCTGGGGGGTCCCACCTGTAAGCACGTGGTCGGCCCCCTGGCAACCAGCCCCCCATCAGGTGTTTTCCTGACCTCACCTCCTCAGCATAACAGGAGACACCTGAGCCCCCGCCTTAGGGAATCCGGGGGGGCTCGGGGGCTCCGTGCTGGGAATGCGCCGAGACCAAGTCTGTCCCTTCTCACCAGGAATCTCAGTGAAACTTATGTCACTTTATGGTTTCTGAAAAACCCCTTCATTTCTCTTTTGACCTTGGTTCTCTCTTTCCCCAGTAGATTTTTTTTTTTTTTTTTTCCTTTGATGTGCTCACTGGTCTCCCTGAAACAAGTGGGTTTGAGGCTGAGGGTGACGCGAGAGTCTCAACCAAACCTGACACCAGAGCCCAGGAGCCCTGGGGGTGATGAATAACCACGGAAGGACAGCGACAAATGTTCCCTACATCTGGTTTTTTGTCTGCCCTTCAGAGCTTGGCTCCATGCTACCCTGCAGACCAGCCCAGCCCCCCACAACCAGGCCCAAAACTGCTCCTCCCTGCGATATCACCTGTCACCGTGTCCCGGTGTGCCAGCGTGCTTCTCTGCGTGAGGTCCGGGCCCGGAGGGAGGGGGCACCTGTGCTGTCCTCGCTTATGGCACTGGGCTCACCATGCCAAGGGCTGACACTCAAGTGTCTGTCGGGAAAACACCAGAATCTTATTCCTGGATGTATATGACTTGTTGAGTGGAGAAGGAATGATGGACAGTGACACCCCCTGTGTCCAGGAGCCGACAGGTCCGTTGCCGGGGACTGTCTGCACCAGGGGCGTCTGAGACCGATGGGAGGGCGCCCGGCAAGCCCCAGGCCTCACACTCGCTCCCCGTCCTGGTGTGTGAGTCCCCACTTCCAGATGCAAGGGGAAGTCATCCGTGGGAGGGTCCTCTGGGGGGGGCCAGGACTCCACACCCCCCCACTCTCAGACTCAGGGGTGGATCCCCGTGGAAACGGGGAAACGTTGTTGTCAGGAGCAGGGGGACGGCAGCACAGGGACCCCCGTAGACACCCCCATCCCGGGAAGCGGGATCTGGCGATAAGGCCACCTTCAGAACCGCCCCTGAGCTCCACCTGCCGTCTCGCAGACGTGCCCCAGCGGCCTTCAAGGGTGCAGCCCTGAGCAGCACACGGCAGCCAAAATGCACGGGGCACGTGCTCTGCCCCTGGCGCCTCCTAAGCACCTGTTGTCCTGATGGCAACCGCGTGGCCCATTGTGACGGGGGAACCGGAGCCATGGGCGGGGAAGGACATTGCTTGCACCAGCGCTGATGAGCGGCAGGAGGTGTGCACAGCTCGGGGCGTGGGGCTCAGATCTGAGCCTGAAACCTCCAGCCCCGCGGACCCAGCCGCGACCCTACTATCCATCCTGTCTGAAAGGATGGGCCGTGTGGCCAGAACCTCTCACTTTTTTCGAGAATATCATTCATCATTCATTCATTCATCATTTAGAGAGACAGAGCTTGCACGGAGTTGGGCGGTGTGCAGAAGCAGAAGGAGACAGAGAATCCAAGCAGACGCCCCCACTGAATGTGGAGCCTGACCCTGGGCCTTGGTCTCATGACCCAGAGATATGAGGGGAAATTAGAGTCTGAGGCTCAACCACCTGAGCCACCAAGGAGCCCCTGCTTTCACATATTTTAAGGAATAGATCCATATAAAGTATGGTTTTCAGACCATAATGAAATTAAACTAGAAATAAAGAGCAGAAAGCTGAAAAATCTTCACGTATTTGCTAATTTAAACAACACATTAAAAAAAAAAAACCCTATAGATCAAGAAGAAGTCTTGAGAGAAGACAATTTCTTATAATATCTTACCTGGTTTTGGGTATTTGGCATTGGTGTAGTGCTGGGAAGTGTTGTCTGCTTCCTTTATGGGTGCTAAAGCTCTGGAAATTCAACTTATCAAAATTGTGAAATGCAGCTAATGCAAGTTGGTTGAAGCGGAATGTACGGCATGGAAATGCACATATGAGAAAACAAGGAGGATCTAAAGCTGGTCACCTGAACTTCCGCCTATGGAAATGGAGTAAGACGAACAATTTAGGGCTCGTGCAAGCGGGACAGAGTACATCATAACAATTAGGCCAGAAGTCAACAACATTGAAAACAGGTACACAATAAATAAAATCAACAAAATGAAAAACTAGGGTCCTTGGAAAATCAGTAAAATTGAGCAATCTCTAGCCACAGATGTGGAAAAAAAATATTGTAAATCACCTTCCTGGTAAAGGCCGTGCATCCAGAATATACAAAGAACTCTCACAACTCAATAATAAAGAGCAAGCAGCTCGATTAAAAATAGACAATGGATCTGGTTGGCCGTTGCCTCTAAAGCCAATAACAGACCTTGAGTGAGGATGCACGATTCTGGACATCACCTGTCACTATACGGGCCAGGCATTGAGATGCTGTGACCAGAGCTTGTCAGAACGACTGGAATGGGGGCCCCTGGGTGGCTCAGTTGGTTGAGCATCTGCCTTTGGCTCCGGTCATGATCGCAGGGTCATGGATCAAGTCCCTCATGGGGCTCCCAGCTCAGAGGGACTCTGCTTCTCCCTCTCCCTCTGCCCCCTCATACTCTCTCTTGCTCGTGCATACTCTCTGTTCAAATAACTAAAATCCTTCTAAAAAAGACTGACCTAAAATGTGAAAATGGTTGTTATACCAATTTCTGGCGAGGATGTGGAGCAGCAGGAGCTCTCATTCACCTGCGGGTGGGAATGCAAAATGGCACAGCCACTTTGGAAGACCAACCCTTCAAAGTCTCGGTGTATAACACTAAACAGCCTTACTGAATGATCCAGTAATTGTGCTTATGGGTAGTTTTCAACAGATTTAAAAAATGATATCCCGTACAAAAGCTGCATATGAGGCACCCTTATTCACAGTCACCCCAGTGGGAAGCTAATGACGCTGGGCCTTCGGTAGGTGAATGGGTACACCAACTGGTCATTAGTATGGTGGGATGCCCCTCGGTGATGATGAAAAGGAGGTGAGGCGACCCTACCGGCCATGGGTCTGAGCTGGATATTGAGAAGTGAGAGGCTACGTGGTGTTGATTCAATTGATTAGGACATTCTGGAAGAGGCCAAAGTGTAGAAATATAGTGTTGGTAGACAGGTTGCTCCTCAGTGGCTCGAGGATGTTCATGAGCTGGGAGGTTGGAATGCTCAAATGCACCAGGGAGCTTTAGGCAGCGACTCTTGGATGGTGGATACATGACCCTGGGTGTTTGGGAACACAGGACCTCACAGCACAGAGTGAACCTTCATGCACACAACTTAAAAAACTCACACGGGAGTTTGGGGATCCCAGGTGGAGAAACAGACTGAGGAAAGAGCCGTCACAAGTGTGTGAAGGAGCTTCATGAAAAGGGTGGGGGTGAGGCGCTGGCCCTCGTAACTTCAGAGATGAGCAGAGGCCATAGGCTAACGGTGGGAGGACCAGTTCACAGCACCGTCCTCCAGCCAAGGAGCTGCTTCTCGAGGTGGAAGAGGGGACAGCTCTGGAACTGCCGCGTGGACGGGGCACTGTGCAGCCAGGCGAGTGGATGTGGGCGGTGGGAGCAAGACTACCCACTGTGACAGAGGGAGCTCACAGACGAGCAAGGGAGGAGGGAGCAGTGGACTGAGAGTTATTGGGTTGAAAGTCTCAGACATCAGTGTGAACTCGTGTTCAGCTAGTGTAGACTCAGATGGCGCATGCAGCAGTGGCTACTGATGTGTGTGTTCACGTGGGTTAGCACACACATGTTCTGTTTCCCTGGGAGCCGGGGGCCGTGAGGCCTTCATCATGACCTGTGCTCAGCACTTGATACTCCCCTTCCTCTGGGAAAGGGCCCCCACGGCTGCTGGGAGGACCGGCTGGTTCTGGGCCCATCAGAGAACACAGGAGGTGAGCGTGGGAGCACCTGGTGGCACCAGGACAGGAGGTGGTCTGAAGAAACATGAGGATGCCGCGGAGACAGAGGAGCCGCACGAAAGACGGGCCCGTGGCCAAGCTGGGGCAGGTATGGCAGCACATGAAATAAAGTAGTAATTGGTTTATAACCCATAGAATAAAATAAATATGCATTGAATGTGCTATAAATAAATTGCAAGACTAGACAAATCTCTCCACACAGAAGAATTCAAGGAGGTGGAACACGGCTCCCCATCCCTCAAATGTGGGCTGTGCACAGCGCCTTCTCTCCGAAGCACCCCAGCATGCAAAGGGGAAGAAACCCTCGCAGACACGACCTCAGCCCCGTGATCCCGGTGGCCAGGAAAGGAGTCCTGCTGGTTGGCACGTGCCCTGGCTCTGATGGCCAGGGGCGCTCTTCCTCTGTGGTCTTCCTCCTGAGAGCCCATAACCCCAGTGTAATCGTGCGAGGAACATCAAACACTCCCAAGTTTGCAGAAATTATGCAAAACCACCTGACCAAGATTTCTCAGAACTGTAAAAATCATCCAAAACAAGAAAAAGTTTGAGGAAATGGTTACAGCCAAGAAGAGTCTAGGGACATGTGGCAACTGACTGTCATATAGTGTCGGGGTGGTGGGGGGGAAGAGGGGACCTGGAGCAGAAAGGACAGGAATACAAAACTTTATCAACGTTAGTTGATAATGATCTGTCAATATTGATTGATTCAGCGGAACCATACTAAGATATATTGTGGGCTCTAACTCTGGAAAACTGTGTGGGGTCCCCAAAGAGTTAACAATAGACCTGCCCTACGACCCAGCAATTGCACTGTGGGGATTTACCCCAAAGATACAGATGCAATGAAACGCCGGGACACCTGCACCCCGATGTTTCTAGCAGCAATGTCCACAATAGCCAAACTGTGGAAGGAGCCTCGGTGCCCATCGAAAGATGATGGATAAAGAAGATGTGGTTTATCTATACAATGGAATATTCCTCAGCCATTAGGAACGACAAATACCCACCATTTGCTTTCAACGTGGAGGACCTGGAGGGTATGATGCTGAGTGAAGTAAGTCAATCGGAGAAGGACAAACAGTGTATGTTCTCATTCATTTGGGGATATAAATAATAGTGAAAGGGAATAGAAGGGAAGGAGAAGAAATGTGTGGGAAATATCAGAAAGGGAGACAGAACATGAACACTCCTAATCTGGGAAACGAACTAGGGAGGTGGAAGGGGAGGAGGGCGGAGGGTGGGGGTTGAATGGGTGACGGGCACTGAGGGGGCACTTGACGGGATGAGCACTGGGTGTTATTCTGTATGTTGGTAAATTGAACACCAATAAAAAATAAATTTACTATAAAAAATAAATAAAAAAGATGTGGGCTCTCTAATTTAATAATACCACACCCACATATAGGTCAATAAATAATATCATCGTTCTTGCATGTGGTGTAGGGTATGAGAATTGTGCCATGTTCACACTTTTCTGTAAATCTAACACTATTCTAGAATAAAAAGTTTGTTTAAAAATGATCTCCTTTTGTAATAAATGTCTCCAAAAATAGAAACCACTCAGATTATTAAATTAATCAAATCAGTCTTGTTTGTTATTCAATATTAGTAATCCATGTTTCACTGAATGGAGAGAAATGAATGTTTGTTTACAAAACCACAATACAGTTATAGATTGCTCCTTTAACTTCCTATTTTTAGTTAATAAATTGAAATCAAATCGCTTTTTGTAACCTCCAAAGGACTCAGTGATTACCTGATGAGGAGGAGGAGATTTTAGGCTCTTGTTTTATAAATGAACAGATGAATCCCTAAGGATTATTTTGATTGGTGGGAATTAAGGTTTCAGCAGTTTTAAAAAGGTTTTAAAGGGGACCCAAATCAATAGGGGCTTTCTATTTGTGAATAGTTACAACCTCTTATTTATATTGTGTATGTGAGGAAACATTGTCTCCACTAAACACTCAGGGCATTTTGGCACCATTTCACATCTGGATAAAAGTATATTTATTATGATCTCTTGGGGAATGTTAATATCGCATTGCTAATACCTCTGGGTCCCCTCTTTCTAAAGTATTTGGTATTGAATTTAGTAAAACACACAAAGTGGTTGATCGCCTAGATGGTTTTTAATTCCTTCTATTTCTGTTAGGTTACTGAGTAATTCCAGATTCACCCCATCCTATCTGATAAATCAGTGCAAGTGACTTGGGTTTGTCTTATGAGTGGTTTTTTTACAATAAACGTAAATAGAAAAGAAGGAAGAGCCGGAGCTAAAAAGCAAATTGATCCTTTAAATATTGATTTTACACACATTTTACTCCCATTTGAATACCAAGCATTCTGGCAATTTTTTTCCTTCTTAATTAGAAATTAAAACCCGAAAGCTCAGCGCTCTGAAAACGAGTGTTGTGCGGCACGGAGCTGCGACAACTCTGCGCCCGTGTCTCTGCGCACGGCTGTCTCCCTCTGCCAGCCACTTCTCACTCTGCTTGGTTTCCTGGGAGCACCCAGGGACTCTCCAACTCATGGACAGCAAGGTGGCTGCACTCTGTGGTCTTTAACCCCTCTGCCTCTGTCCTACCTCGGTTTCCTCACACTTTCTTCTCTTTCCCCCTCAGTGGGAGGGTTTTCACCAAATCGATATGTGAAGACAGGCTCTCGCTTGTCTGGTGGACTCCTGGAAGATCACTTGTGTGATCAAGGTTCTCCTTGCTTTGTCCTGTTGTGTTCGGAAGTCCATCTGTCCTCAGGGGCAGGTACCCAGTTTCAAAATTGTAAATGGTTGACTTGGACTGTCCCACATATTTGAGAGCTCCAAGGTAATGTGAACCGCGCCCCCCGATACGTGCTTGCTGTTCTAGGGGCTTGGCCTAAGCAAGCTCACTGGATCCTCACACCAGCCCTAGACTCGGCATGGCTCTTGCAGACGTGGAAAGGGCACCCAGGTGTGCCCCCGTGGGGTCTGGACGCTTACATATGCCCAGCACTGTAGAAGCACTAATCATAGTGTATCTGCTTCCTCCACACATAAGATGCCAGCGGGTTAGTTATAACATGCTTCCAGCTGTCACGTATCAAAACCAAACATATTTTTATGGCACCATTAAAGGACTCATACACCATGATCAAATGAGATCTATTCCAGGGATGCGAGGATGGTTCAACTTCTGCCAAATCAGTCCATGTGATCTCAGTAGATGTAGAAAAGGCGTTTGACAAAATGCAATTCCAGTCATGATAAAAACTCAGTGAACGGGGTTGAGAGGGAACATTCCTCAACCTAGTAAAGACATAAGGACAAGCTCACAGTCAATATTATACTCAATGGTGAGAAGCTGAAAGCTTTTCCTCTAAGATCAGGAACAGGACAAGGATGCCCACTCTTGCTGCTTCTGTTCAGCAGAGTACTGGAAGTCGTGGCCACAGCAATCAGGCAAGAAAAGGAAATAAACAGCATCCAAATTGGAAAGGAAGAAGTAAACTTCTCTCACTGAGCATCATGTCCCTAAGGTCCCATCCATGCTGTCAGAAAGGTAGGATTCTCTTCTTTTTAATGGCTGAACAATATTTTAGTCGAGTGTGTATGTATTACACTTTCAATCCATTCATCCACCGAAAGACACTTGGCTTGTTTCCATACCCTTGGCTACTGTAAATAATGCTTGCAATAAACATGGAGGTGTCAATATCTCTTCAAGATAGTGATTTCAGGGGTGTCTGGATGGGTCAGTTGGTTTGAGCGCTCTGACTCTTGATCTCAGCTCAGGTCTTGATCTCAGGGTCATGAGTTCGAGCCCTGCATTAGGCTGCATGCTGCGCAGGGAGCCTGCTAAATTGGATATACACTCAGAAGTGGGATTGCTGCTCAAATGGTATTTCTACTTCTGATTTTTTGAGAACCCTCTGTAGTGTTTCATATAGTGGTTGCACCAACTTACAGTCCCACCAACTGTGCACGAGGGCTCCCTTCTCTCCCAGTCCTCACCGACATTTGTTCTCTGCTGTCCTTCTGACCCACAGCCTTTCTAACACAGGTGAGTTGACATCTCATCGTGACTTTGATTTGCATTTCCCTGATGACTAGTGATGTGGAGCATCTTTTCATGTACCTGTTAATTATTTGTAGGTCTTCTTTGGGAAAATGTCATTTTTTAAAAAATCCACTTTTTAATTGGATTATTATTAGTTTTTTGCTCTTGAGCTGTGTGAGTTCCTTATATATTATGAATACCAACCCCTTACCATGTTTGTGGTTCGCAAATGTTTTTCCTTTGCTGTATTTGCTTTTTCACTGTGTCCATGGTTTCTCTGCTGGGTGGAGCCCTTTAATTCGATGTCCTTCCACTTAGTGAATTTTTGCTCTCATTGCTGTGTTTTAGTGTCATATGCAAACAATCATTGCCAAGACCAATGCCAAGGAACTTTCCCCCTATATTTTTCTTTTCGGAATTTTACAGGTTAAGTGTTATGGTTTAAGTCTTTTAATCTGTTTCAAGTTAATTTTTGTGAGTGGCCCAGTTCACCCTCCCAATGGCAGGCTCCAGAGCCCTCCCCAGGCCGGGATGAACCACCTGCCCAGACTTTCTCCCCATCCCTTCTCTTGTTTTCTGCCATCTCCGAAGAACGAAGGAAGCAGAAGAATAAGGAAGACAGAAAGGCGAAGAAGAAAGAAGAAGGGAGAAGAAAAGAAAAGGAATCAGAAGAAACACGTGGAGCTTAAGGAAGGCTGAGAAAGAACCGAGTCCCTCTCCTCTACCCTCATCTGGTCTCTCCCCCTCTCTCCCCTCTCCCTCTCTCCACCTCTCCCCCTCCCCACTCTCCTTCTCCTCCCCCTCCCTGCTCCTCTACTTGGCTGTTCCTACAGAGCCCTTAGGACTGCATTCTCCTGGATGCAGCAATCTCACCACTAGGAAATTATCCTGGGGAGTCCCTGCGAGGACTGAAGGAACTCGACTGGGTGAAGATGTTCACTGCAGCATTGTCTGCAGTTCGGAAAGCATGAGCTCTCAAGAGAAGGCTGATTTAAATCATGAAAATGCCAAACAAGCCAAAGTCCTGTGATCCTTAGGGTGTTGAGGACGGTGGGCCGTGTTCACGGTGAGAACACAAGGCGACAGCCCACTGATGGGTTGGGAATCTGTGTTTCCTGCGTGTGTTTGAGTCTACAAGGGGGGCTGCCCCAGAGACGGGACTGATCCCGGTGGGCGGGGGCGGCGGCCTTCTCGAGGTTCTCCAGGGAACACAGGTTGCTTTTGTGAAACGAACAGGTTCGGTGGGGGCCAGAAGGGCTTCTGGGAACACAGTCACCACAGGCCTGTGCTGGTGGAAGGCAGAGCTTGACGGGCGAGGAGAGAGGGCCCTGTGGGGTCGGGACGGGTGGCATCGGGCCGGGCAGGGAAACAAGAAGGCCTCTGGTTCGCATCGGGACACGAATGGCGCTTGAGGAGCAAAAGCGTCTGGGCGGTGGCACCGGGATATGTGGGCAGGACAAGCCACCGCGTCCCAAGTCTCCAAGTAAATGAACAACGTGTGCCGTGTGGTCCCCAGGTGCAGAAGCTGCGCCACAGAACACCAAGCCTACAGCCCAGAACCCCCCGACGGTGCCGGTTTTGCCCCAGGGCTTCCAGCCCCCCCTTCCCCGTGTTCCATCCTGTACCCGGTGCGGACTCACTGGCCGCGGCGGGGGGGGCTGCTCCTGGGGGGCGCGCAGATGGGGTGTTCTCCGCTTCAGGGTCCTAATGGCTCAGGGAATACAGACCTTTCACAAGGACTGAGAATGCCGCGGGAGGCCGAGGGGGTCTTCACTGGGGGTTCAGGCAGATGGGGAGGCGTGGCCCCGCACTCCCTGGGCTTGCTCGGTTCCAAGAGGAGAGGACAAAGTCCTGGAAGATTTTTCAAGATTTCCCAAGAGGAGGGGCTCGGAACAGAGAACTAGATGGGGGCTGTGCCCGGGGGCTTCCCCCGGGTCTGGGGCCCCCACCGGCTCCTCATCCCTCCCTGGCCCTCCACCCTCCCTTCCACTTTGGGTGTGAATTTATCCTCCTGCCTAGTCCCACCCGGCGGGGGGCCTACCCGGGCGCTCCCCTCAGTGGGCCTGTCGGGGTCTCCACCCCCACTGCCTGCTACCTGCTGGAGTTGGGGGGGCCCCCTCTCTGTGTGTCATCGAGGAGTCACACCCTTCATGCTTCAAGACGCTCGGGCTGTTCCCACTCCGGGCCTTTCCCGGCTGTGGGGGTGTGGCCCACGCGGAGGTGGCTTTGTGGGGCTCCCCCAAGTCTACTGCCGCCCAACGTCTCACCCACATCCATGGGCGCTCAGAAGCCCGGAAGGTGGACCTGGTCGGGAGGGGCCCTCTCGAGCTGCAGGCTGGGCCATCCCGGTGCCCACCCCATCCGACCGGCCGGAACTGGGCTCCTGATTAGGCCATGGTTGATTCTTGTCAAATCACGGAAACTGGTGTGCGTTTATGGACTCTGTCCCCATCGCTCTGCATCGTGTCCTCCTTCACCCCGGACTCCGGAGGGAGACAGCAGGCCTGCGGCCCGGGGGCCTAAGCGACTTCATTAGTCACTTCTTTTATTGCCTGGCCATCATTTCTTTGGGGTCACCGTCCTTCCCCACCCTAACATGTGCTCCGTTTGCCGATGTCAGCCTGGAGTTGGGCACATGCCTTGGGGCTGGCCAGTGAGAGTACCAGGCTCCTTGGCCACAGCGACGGCAGAGGGATGAACCATGACCCATGGCAGGGCCATCACAGCTGCCCCCGGGATGCTGCTGGGAGCCCTGGGCCGTGCGCTCCTCTCTCCTCCACAGACAGTGGAGCTAAGGACCGAGGGAAGCCAGAGCCTCACGGGAGTGTCCTTGTCAGCAGGGGACGAATGCCACCCCTGGGGCTGGAAACACATGGCCAGGTGCCACAGGCCCCAGTGCGGG
The DNA here is from genome assembly GCF_011100685.1 of Canis lupus familiaris. NCBI lineage: Eukaryota > Metazoa > Chordata > Mammalia > Carnivora > Canidae > Canis > Canis lupus. The sequence continues at coordinate 14,896 of NW_023331755.1, read as the reverse complement.
GCTCTGCAGCCTCTGTCTTAAGCTCCCTCCCCCACTGGGCTCTTCTCTGCTCTGCTCTTGTACAAACTCATTTAAATTCAAGCTTTTTGTGGAATAGCTTCAGTCAACAAGCCCTATTTTAATTTTCCTCAAGTGAAAAAGAAGGCCCAGGCGAAAAGCATTCTATCTGCTTCTGTGCCTTAGTTCGGTGGCTCACACCCCCTGGGCTATGAATGCCCAGACTCAGAGTGTCCTCATGCCGGGGGCCTCACGGGGCCTGCCCGGTTCCAGCAGCCACACTCAGGCATCCCTTTCCTGCACCACTCGGCAGGGCTGGCAGGGCTGGCCCTCCCCGGGGTCTGTGCCAGCCACGCAATGGGTCTCAAGTTGGTGATGAAACTGCCTGGTCCTAATGCAGGTGCAGCCCCTGGTTGAGTTTCCTGCCCCTCCCCAACTGGAGCTTCTGCCCCCTCCCACCGCCCCGAGCTTCTGCCTCCGTCCCCAGCACCTCTGTGGTCAGCGGTGGACATAACGGGGTGGGAAGCCATGCCCAAAGTTCCTGCACTTGCATGGGGTCCAGAGGATACTGTCTCTGCCCAGCGCCTTGCACCCAGAAGTTTGTCCCCTGGGTCCTGTCATCCCCTGGGCTGGCCCTTGGGGCAGGGTCTATGGTGACCCCATGCCAGATTTTTTTTAAATTATTTATTTAAAACTCATGTAAATCCCAAAACCCATTCCGTGGGGTGACCCCCCACTCCACCTCAGCTCCCTTCCATGCCCTCCTGGGTGGGTGTTTATGGGACGTCACCCCTTTGAAGACATTGCCTGGAAGGCAGAAGCTTGCAGCAAGCTTGGTGCCAAGAGAAGCTCCCCTAGCTCGCGGATCTGGGCCTGCCTCTGACCCCACTGCTTGGCCTGTTCTCAAAAAGCCTCCCGCCCATCCAGGTGGGAGCACCTCTGCCTGTCGTATCTCCCCCTCCGTCTCGTGTGGCATCGGGGGAGGCCCGGGCTTTCCAGAAAGGTCTTCTTTAAACTGAGTCCTTCTGTGACAGCAGCCGACACAGCAGATCTTTCGGTCTTTGATTTCCTTCTTCACATATTGAGAGCAAATCTTGTAGCTTGGACACTCTCTGAGAGATTTATTCCTCTGCCTGCTTGTCTTCTTAAAAAGCTTCCTTCATAAATTCAAACCATTTTTGTCAACTCTGTAAAAGATTTATCAGTTTTTATTTCACAGACAGCTCCTCCAACATCTGGTCTACCTCTTATTTAAGGCACAGGGTCCGAGGCTCTCTCTGAAAGGAGCTCCCCAGAAGATGAGGGCTCCCCAGGGTGACAGGCCACCAGACATGTCGGTCTCAGGCCAGAGGAACAGCCCAACGCGGGGTCTGCACTCTGAGTGGCTCCAAACGCGTTATTTCCAATTTCTGCACCATCATCCCGTGAATGGACATTGCACTATAGTTTCATTTAATCCAATGCGTATTTGCTTAGAATTGATGAGAAATTCTTCACTTGGGATATTTCATTATCTGACGGAACATCTTCAAGTGCATTACTTCCAAACACACCCCTGGTGGCAGACGTCCCCGGCACGACACTGCGGCTCCAGACACATGGGGCGTCACCGTCCATCATTCCTTCGTCCACTCAGTGAGCCTGCATTGCACAGGGCCGTGTGGCAGGCCGGCGCTGGATGGGGGCAGGCCGACCCCTGCTCCACGGATTGCACATTCTAAAGGGCAGAGGGAGACGCCAGAGGCACGTGGTGTCAGGTGTCCGACCATGGCAGTAGGCAGAGCAGGATAAGGTGACGGCAAGGCAGCAGGCGCGGAGAGGGAGAAGGGACGGAGAGATGAGAGGGTGGTCCGGGGCCAGCAGACCCCCAGAAGGCCGCATCCCCGCTGCTTGGCCTGCAGGGAGGATCGGGGGGGGCCGCAGGGCAGGCGCGGGGAGCTCTGGTTGGGCGGGGCTGATCTGCAGACTGAGCTGGAGCCGCTGCAGGGTTTGGGGCGCAGGAACGACGGGGTCCGGGGAGCTGGCAAGTGGGCGGCTGGGCTGCAGGAGCACTTGAGTGCTGCGGCGGGTGCACTGCAGGCACACGTGGCTTGCTGGCACATCACACGTCGGGTGTGAATAAGCGGGGTGCCACGTTTGTCTCTGCAGCCCTGACCCCGAGGCCCCTGCTGAGCTGCCCTTAGGGGGTGAGCATGTCTGCAGGGGGTGGGCGTGGAGGGCTGAGATCCACACGGATGAGCGTCCACATCCGCGGTGTGTTTCACACTTGCAGTGTAGATGGCACACAGGCTGCTGCGGCTGAAGCTGGGAGAGTCAGGATCTGGGGACGGCTGGGCGCTGACTTCAGGGGGTGGGTCAGAGGAATGGGGTGCAGGGGGCGGCTCACCTAACCGAGAGGTGGAGCCTCGTCCCTGGTCAACGCTCTGAACGCCCGCTGTTCCCGGAGCAGGACGGAGGCGGGAACGGACTCCCGGCGTTGCGGGCCTGTGGGGGGCCCGCAGAGAGGGGGGGCTGACGACGCACAGGTCGTGCTCCCGGGTTGCGCACACGTGGTGAGCCTCATGGTTCACACAATTAGCTGCCAGGCTTGCTCCCAGCCGCTGGCGGAGCCGAGTCCGCTGGCGCCCACGGGGAGGGTGGACATGCTGTCATTCTGCAATGACGTGTGGAGGCGGATGTGGGTCGCTCACAGCTGCTCAGGGTGACGAGGAGCCACGGCTGGAAAGACATACGCGGCCCAGCGTGGTCTGCGCCCGGCAGTGGCGGCCTTGTCGTCCGTCTGGGGACCGGCCGCTCTGGAGGGCAGCGCCGCACGGACAGCGCGCTGTTGGGCCGAGCAGCGACCGCCTCCTGCGTGGCTGTGGTCCAGGGGGAGGTGTTTCCACGAGCATCCGTGCCAGCCCCGGGGAGGCGTGTGCTGGTTCCAGGTCTGGTGCCCCGGTTTGTTCCGGGCGCTGGGTGAGCGGCCGCCCCTGCGCCCCGTGGGGCGTACTGAGCCCCATCCACGGACCACTCAGGCGCTTGGCCTCTGTCCGCTGAGCCTTCCGGGCCCGGCCTCCCCGGCTCTCGTAGCTCCTCGTACCCCGTCCCTTCTGCAGAGCCTGGGCCTGCAGGGTCACGCCTCAGCCCTCCCCAGACCCACCGTCCTTGGGGTACTGAAGGGCTGGACGGTGGGGGCCACGTGGGGGCCAGCTCCCTGCTTCCAGCACGAGGCTCGGAGCTCCGTCTGTGCGCTGAACGCGCCAATGAGTGAAGAATGAGTGGACGGTTCTTGCCAAGGCACGTCTTGTCCAGCGGAGCTGACGCCGTGACGGCAGGGAGGACACTGACCCCGGCTCCCCCGTGTCCAAAGGGCAACGGCCCTGGCTTCGCTGGCGCCATGGGGTCGAGCAGTGATGTCTGCACATCACCCGGTCCTTGCTACTGCAGCCTCGGAGAGAACGGCCGGACCCACGCGGGACTCCGAGCGGTCCTCAGCGACTCGCCCCGGGGACGACAGGAGGGCCGCTCGGGGGCAGGCGACTCAGGTATCTTGTGAGTCGCCGAGGAGACAGGGGGCCCTGGACACGCGGACTCTGCAAGCCCCGTCCCCGCGCACGTGTCTTTCCTCTCGCCTCCTGCGACTTTCCCTGAGGACTGGGGAGGACTCGGCCCGCGGGGGGTGGGAGCCGAGGGTCAGTGTCCGCTGCCTCCGGGGCGGCCGCTCCACGGCCCCGCTTGGCCCCGACACCCCGGAGCCCCGCTCAGGGAAGGGCTGCTAAGGGAAGGGACCCCGCCTTCCTCCGCAGGTGGTTGCGGGCGACCCCCCTCGGCGCTCCAGGCCTGGGGGCTGCGCCCCGCGGCCACCTCCCTCCTCCCGCTGAGCATCCCGGGGAAATGCTTTTCCTGGAATTTGTGTTTGATGAAGACCGGGAGAGAGCGGCTCTCGGAGCAGGAACTGAGCTGCGGCCTGGGCGCCTGGGAGGGGACGGGCCGAGGTCTCCCAGGCCCGGCCAGCGCGACGCGCACCTGCCGCCAGGAGGGAGGAGGAGGCCCGGGGCGCCCCTGCGTGTCTCAGGCGCTCGGTGCGCAGGACTCAGGACCAGCAGCTCCGAGCCGGCGCCCGGTGGCGGCTGGGCTGGGAGGAGGCGGGGGCCGCACCCGGGGTGGGACCGGAGGCCCGGGAGGCACCGTCGCCTCCCCGCAGTGGCAGCGGGCGGCTCCCGCCAGTCGGTGCCTTAACTTTTTATCAGGTTGTCCTCGGGCATTTTAATGTCAGTGAGAACCAGCGCGCTCCGGCTGACCTGAGCCTGGAAGGGCTCCCTCCACCCCGGCTCCTGCGGCTGTCGCCCCGCGGAGACGGCCGAGTCTGGCAGCCAGCCAGGGCCACCACGGCCGGCGGCGGATGCTGGGAAGGCCCACCCCCTTTGTCCCAGGGTCACGATGGGGGAGGGGGGTGTCCTGCGTCTCTGTGTGGGGAGCTGCAGCCCGGGGGGCCTTGGCTGCTGGCCTGACTGGCTTCAGGATGGGGGTCCTCGGACACCCTCGGGGGAGCACGAGCGGGTGAACGCCGTCAGGGCGGTGGCGGTCACTGGCGGCCCCCGGGGGTCAGCACACCACCGTGAGGCCACCTTCCTCCTCCCGGGGCTCCTTGTCCCTGAGACCCGAGGGCAGGGAGCAGAGGCCGCACTAGTAAGGGCGATGGACAGCACCCATGGGTCACTCTTCCGGGCCCGAGGGAGGGGGCTCGTTTACAAGTCCCCTCCTGACACCAGAAGGACCCTCCGGACCGGCTGTGAGAGCAGGCCAGGTCAGGACCCCAGCCCCCTCCCACCTGTGAGGGGGCCCAGCCCGGCGGTGCTCTGCCCTGGGCCGTCCTGCCTTCCCACCTGCGCTGTAGGAGCCCTAGGACCCCCGTCCCGCCCGACGCTCAGGTCTGCTCTTATGGGGGCAGGGCAGGAGCCCTGGTTTCCATTTTGCAGATGGGGCCTGGGGGCCTGGGGGGGGTGGAGGGAGGAAGCGGGTTGGGGCGGGGGTGGCGGGCGGCCTCCCTGGGCCCTCTCGGGGGAGGCAAGGAGGCCCGCAGGCCTCAAGTGGCCACGTGATGCCTGCGACCAACCATTGCCTTCTGCTCACAAGCCGCGCCGATGGCAGGTGATCTAAGGATTATGGGCTCTGGGAGACAAGTGTGGGGGCCACCCAGCCCCGCTCACACCCCAGGACTGCTGCCTCAGGGGGCTCCCCGAGATCCTACACGTCTGCCCTGACCCCCAGTCCTCAGCCTGCCCTGGGGGGCCAGCGAGTCGTGTGGCCCCACAGGACAGTGTAGAACGGAGGGACGGCCTCCCCCGCCGGCCCCTCCCGGGCCCACTGTGGAAGGTCCGTGGCTGTAGCGGAGCTCAGAGTCCCTCAGGCGACGAAGTCCAGGGGGCTCAGGCTCCCCCCCCCCTCCGGGAGGGACCCCAGCACCTGGCGGCCAGCTCCGCCTCGGCTCTGTGCACAAGTGGGTTCAGCTGACCTGTCTTCACTAACAGAGGCTGGGAAATGTAAACGAGGGTCACCCCGGTTTTAAACCAGGTCCCCACCCGTGGTCACGGCCAGCCACCGCGTGTTCCCAGCGTGATGACTCACGGGTCCAGAAACGGGGACTATTTGAATGATGATCACTTATTACTTCAAACACTGTCACCGCGCGGGTCTGTCTGCTACGTGGGCCTCATCGGGACAAACACACTGAGGCACACATGTCACCAGGTGGTTGTGTCCGGAGGAAATGCTAGTGAGGAGGACTTAGCCCCTCCACGCTCCAGGGTCACCCTCACCCACCCATGGGGCTGGGGCAGGGTCTGTACCCGGCCGGTGGGGTTGTGTGAGGCTGGCTCTGCGCCGGGGGCCCTGCAGGGCAGTGGGGGGATGCCCTGCAGGGAGGGTGGGTGGGGAGGACCCCACAGGGACCGAGGGCTCAGGGAGCCCGGAGAGGTGGGCCGTCCTGCAGGGCCGGCTGCCTCTGAGCCGTCTGGAGGCCACAGCTGCCGGGGACTTGGCTGGAAGGTGACGAGGCCCCGGCCCGCATGTCACACACGGGGACCTGCCTGCTGCCACTGCCCTGGTTCAGAATGACCGCTCAGCTCTCCACCCTCACTAGCTGGCCAGGGGACAGCAGCCTGAAGCTGGGGGAGGATCACAATCCCCCTTTTGCAGAATAGGTCTCGGGATGGACGCACAGACTTGGGAACCCCAGCGCCCGCAGCTCTGGTCCTGCTCACAGAGGGGTGTGCAGAAGGCAGGGTGAGGCACACGGGGGTGGGGTGCCCTCGGTCCCGCCAGATCCACCCCTTTCCGCTCGGTGTACAATCCCATCTCTAGAACAAGAGAAATCTTGCAGGGAAGAGGCAGAGATACATTGAAAAAACATGGAAAAGGCAAAGGCACGTGTTGGGTGAGCTGTTCTAGAAGGAGCATCCACTGGCATCGCGGGCCGCACCTGCAGGGATGGGACCCTGCCTCAATAGGGTGCCGCAGGCAGTGGCAGGGCCTGGTTGAAGCCACTGTGCAAGGACCAGAGCTTTCCGGCCAAGTGGTAGCCATGGACAGGGCTGGGCCCGCCTGGGGTTTCAGCCCTGAAGACCGCCTGCTACTTGTGAACACTTTGAGCACCCCTAAACGCAAAGCCGGGAGCCTGGTGAGCTCAGCCTGTGGAGCCAGTGACTCTTGATCTCAGGGCTGTAAGCTTGAACCCCATGTTGGGTGGAGAGAATACCTCGAAATAAAAATCTTTAAAAAAATTCCAAATACAAATATGTTTTCTCAATTTACTTTTGACTTGGGATCCGTGGCTTGGGTTTATAACGGGGCCGTGTCTCCTTGTTCTTGTGTCCTCTGGGGGCATCTTCACTTCGTAAGACCATCAAGAGGGTCCGAAAACACAGAGTTGCCAGGCCAGTACTGGTGAATGTGGGCAGCCTGTCCCAGAACCGCGTGGCCTGCAAAAGGCCTGGGGCACCCTGCTGGGGACCGGGGGACTCTGGGGCGCCTGCCAGACTTGCTGCGTGCTCTGCAGGACGCAGGATATAGTCCATGTCCGTGGACACAGGATAAAGTCCATGGATGGGCGCTTGGCCTCGCACACAGCACAGACCGCCAATCTTCAGGGGCAAAAGTTCGCTGAGAAGCCGTCAGCTTGTGCTTCAAAAGTTAGCAGTTATTTTAAGAACATAATTCGCAAAGGTGAGGAATTAAGATGTACAATGTCAGAGGCTCCATTTAGCAATTGCTTTGAGAGGCATGACTTTTTGGATCAAATGGCTGTCATTGTTCATTAGTTTTTTTCGCTTTTATTTCTGATTTTCTGCATGTGTCAAAAAGGAAAGCCATATGTGTTAATACGTGGCCTCCACGCCCAAAAATAGAACTTCAAGATCAGTTGAATAACATCAGTTTTGTGGGAGTCATTAGATCCTCTAAAGTAGAAAATAAGTCAAGTAAAATTGTGTCAAGGTCTTCATTCAATGCTTGGGGTCAGCAGGAAGCTTTCAGAGCTTTGTCTCACGGACAGTGACTTATCTGACGTGATTCTGGACGCTACCGTAAGTTTAGTCTCAAAGTGGATGTTGAAGATTAAATGAGTTGTCTGTGGTGCTGATATAAACACGCTCTTGCCAAGCGCAGGCCGTGGAGGAATAGTGCTTGTATGGACTGAAGAGACCACAGCCTGGAATGTTCTTACTGGAAATGTGAAGATGCGGGAGCCCGTGACCCAGAGTCCAGGAAACAGAGTCTCTGAGCACAGACTTGCAGAGGGTGTGGGTGCGTGACCCCGGGGTGCTGGGATCGAGTCCCACGTCGAGCTCCCTGCATGGAGCCTGCTTCTCCCTCCACCTGTGTCTCTGCCTCTCTCTCTGTGCCTCATGAACAACTAAATAAAAATCTTTAAAAATAGATAAAGTCAATGTAATATTAAAAGCAAAACTGTCAACACCGCGTTTGGGGATGATGGTATTTTAAAGTGGAATATTTACCCACAGAAGCCAGGAGGCCCGAGGGTTTTCCGGGGCGGTTGCTGTTAAGTCAAGGTGTGCTGCGGGCAGTAGGGACGGCTGTGCATTGCACGCTGCAGGGGGGTCCCTAACACGGAACACGGACATGTGGCTGGAGGGCTAACGATCTTGTTGTTTTACGGGACTCTGTGGCCGGGACGCTTTTACAAGCCCATCATGTTGAAGCCCACCTGTCAGTCAAAAAAAACGTATCTCAAGAAATTATGTAATCCAATGAGCTCCGCACCTTTCCTTGGTCCTTAAGGGTTCCTGGGAGCGGCATGTCAGTGAGAGCGCTCCCTGCCGCACGGGGCGAGGAACAGCAGCCTGTTCGCGGGCGGCTTCCTTCCCTTTCTGACCATTCCCCGGGTTGGGTCCCAGGGAAGCACCACACTGAAGAATGTGGACGTGTACGAATTTTCCTTTATTTATTTATTTATTTTTGGCCAAATGCTAAATGAACAGTTTAAAAAATATGATCAAGTTTCAAACGGGAAGTTCCTAAGCAAATCTGTGATTTAACCAAGCACAAGGTGCAGACTGAGGGTCAGGGCTCGTCCGCCGATGCAGGCCACTGGGGGAGGCAGGCCGTGTGCCCGCACGCCCAGGGCACCAGCCATAGGGCCACCAACGCCCATGCCCGGCCCGCCTGCTCCTGGGACAGCCGCGTGTGCGCAGCCACCTCCTGCCCGGTGGCAGGGCCCGGCCGAGCCGTCGGGGCATCCCCAAGGCGTGGTCTGCTCCTGTCCTCCCGTTTCTGGTTTCCTCGGGGACAGCACTGCAGGCCTCCATGTCACGCCTGGGTGCGTGATGTTCGGGCGCACAAGAGACGCCACGGTGGTGAAATCAGCCTCCCAGTAAGGGATGATGGTAAAGAAAATGTAGGTCCCAGCAGAATGACGGACGCTCCATGTTCTATCTTCATGGAGAAACCGTCTACTTCTCTCAAATACGTCTCCTGGCGGCTCCTTCCCAGGCTTTTCTCAACTTTGCCGACTTCCGACTGCAGGTACCACGTCCTCCTGGTGGCAGGAGAGTTGGGGCAACACCTGCAGCTCTCTGTGGGGTTCTAGTACCTAAACTAGGCTCGCCATCACCTTTCTTTCTTTCTTCTTTCTTTCTTTCTTTTCTTTCTTTCTTTCTTCTTTCTTTCTCTTCTTTCTTTTCTTTCTTTTTCCTTCTTCCTTCCTTCCTTCCTTCCTTCCTTCCTTCCTTCCTTCCTTCCTTCTTTAAAGTTTTCTATTTAAATTCTGGTACAGGGGATCCCTAGATGGCTCAGTGGTTTAGCGCCTGCCTTCGACCCAGGGTGTGACCCTGGAGTCCCAGGATCGAGTCCCACGTCGGGCTCCCTGCATGGAGCCTGCTTCTCCCTCTGCCTGGGTCTCTGCCTCTCTGTCTGTCTGTCTGTCTCTCTCTCTCTGTCTATCATGAATAAATAAATAAAATCTTTAAAAAAAATTCCACGTGAGTGGGATCATATGGTGTTTGTCCTTCTCTGACTGACTTGTCTCGCTGAGCGTAATGCCCTCTAAGTCCATCCACGCTGTGGCGAATGGCAGGGCTTCCTTCTGAGGGCTGAGCGATCGTCCACTGTGTACATATCCTGTCTTCTTCACCCGTTCATCCGTCCACGGACATCTGGGCTCTTTCCCTACTTTGGCTATTGTGGACCTGGCTGCTGTGAACCCCAGGAAGCAGGTGCCTCTTTGGATCTATATTTTGTATTCTTTTTTTTTTTAAAGATTCCATTCATTTATTCACGAGAGACACAGAGAGAGGCAGAGACCCAGGCAGAGGGAGAAGCAGGCTCCACGCAGGGAGCCCGACGTGGGACTCTATCCCGGGTCTCCAGGATCATGTCCTGGGCTGAAGGTGGCGCTAAACCCCCGAGCCACCCAGGCGTCCCTATTTTTGTATTCTTTAGGTAAACACCTTGCAGGGGGGATCCCTGGGTGGCGCAGCGGTTTGGCGCCTGCCTTTGGCCCGGGGCGCGATCCTGGAGACCTGGGATCGAATCCCACATCGGGCTCCCTGCGTGGAGCCTGCTTCTCCCTCTGCCTATGTCTCTGCCTCTCTGTCTCTCTCTGTGTGACTATCATGAATAAATAAATAAATAAATCTTAAAAAAAATATTTGAAAAAAAAAAAACAAAAAACACCTTGCAGGGCACTTTCTGGGTCGTAGGGCAGCTCTGTGTTTAATTTTTCTGACGAACCTCCACACTGTTTCCCAGCGTGGCTGCACCAGTTCGCACTCCCACCAGCAATGCACGAGGGCTCCCCTTTCTGCACACCCTCACCAACACCTGGTGTTTCTTGTGTTGTTAATTTTAGCCATTGCGACAGGTGTGAGGTGGTAACTCAGCGTGGGTTTTTAAATTTTTATTTATTCATTTATTTATTTTTGCGAGGGAGGGGGAGTAGGAGAGAACAAACATGTATGAGCTGGAGGCAGGGCCAGAGGGAGAGACAGGCTCCCCGCCAGCAGGGACCTGACATGGGGCTCCTTCTGAGGCCCCCGAGATCATTACCTGAGCTGAAGGCAGATGTGTAACCCACTGAGCACCCCAGCCGCCCTCATTGTAGTTTTGGTTTGTGTTTCCCTAATGATGAGTGATGTTGAGCATCTTTTCTTTTTTAAAAGATTTTATTTATTCATGAGAGACGCACAGAGAGAGGCAGAGACACAGGCAGAGGGGTAGGCTCCCTGCGGGGAGCCCGGCGCGGGACTCGATCCCGGGACCCTGGGGTCATGATCTGAGCCGAAGGCAACGCTCAGCCGCCGAGGCCCCCAGGTGCCCCTTGAGCATCTTTCCTGGCGGCCGCCTGGATCTCTTCTTTGGGGAAATGCCTCTTCATCCTGCCCATCTTTACATTGGATTATTTAGTTTTGTTGTTCTTGAGCTTTATGAAGTTCTTTTCATATTTTGGATATTTAACCCTTTATTGGATCTGTCACTTGACTCCATGCGGGGACTTCCACGGCACTTCCGCCCTCCTTCCTGCAGGATGATCCTAGCATGTGACCGGGTCTTGCGTGAAAAGCAGTGCGTGAGCGGACCTGAGAGGGAGCTGTGAGCGTCAGGAAGAGGCCCTGCGGCCGAGGCAGGGGCGTCCCGCGTCTCCTCCGCAGTCCCCTCAGTGGCACGCGTGCTTGCTGGGCCCCAGACAGGGCCCGGTCAGAGGCCTCTGCCTCCCCGGGGTCACCACTGCCTCTCTGTGTGCACCCCAGCTCTCGTATTTCAGACTGGTCTACCGGCTTGAGCGTCAAGGGGTCCCAACCCTCAGGTTCACTGCTTCCCAGGGGAGAAGCAACCCTTGGCCTGTTGATGGACTAATTCCCCCACCAGTCACTCAACAAACATGTGCCGAGCGCTGTCCTGCTCCCAGCACCCCCGGAGGAGCCCTCGGACGGCCGTGCAGCCTGAGGACCGTGGCTGACCTGCCCCTCTGGCCCCTGGCAGGTCTCCCTCCAAAGATAACCTGGGTCCCAGGTTATCCAAAGATAACCCCTGCCTGGGTCTCTGCCTCTCTCCGTGTCTCTCAGGAATAAATAAATTAAGTAATGGCCCTTGGGTCAATGACAAAAGGGAAATTATTGTTCATATATCTCCCTGGGTTGGTCCCCTGCTGGGGGAAGCCACGAGAGCGACGTTGCCCAGCTAATAAGTGTGGTTGCTGCACAGAATAAAGCCGGGGAGCAAGTTTGCACTGTCAGGACCACTTCTCTCCAGCTGGTCGGGTTCCAGGTGACTTACCTTCCTTTCTCTTTCCCATGTATTTCAGGATTCACCACCTAAGTCAGACTTTTTACTTTTTAAAGATTTTATTTAAAAAAATTTACATGTGCTGCTTTCTGGAAAAGAAGGACAATTTTATCATTCACATTTTTTTTTTCCTAACTGATAAAGTTACATGTGTTTTTTCTTTTTATGCCAATCGCCAGATTCTGGTGTCTCTGCAGGATAGTAGCTGGCATGAAAATTGCTTCTCAGATTTCAGTTTAAAAATGCATTAGGAGACATTCTACATAAATTCTGTAAAGAGAAACTGCATCTCCTTCAAATAAACATCCCCCTTTCTGTGCTGTGATTCTGAATAATAGAGTCTCTTGCAAATGAAAAGAAAATTGCCCCAGACGTCTGGCCCATAAAATACAAGTGATGATAAGCATCACGATAAACAGCAGAATCGACGCAGCTGGGGTTTTACTATAATACGGCCCTGGACAAACGTTCTGTCCCGAGTCCTTGAAGACGCAGGAAAGACAGGTGATAATATGAAGATCGGGTGGTGACCCCTCAGGCTCATTAGTTCCATCTCCGCTGCCGCAAGAGCGGCTGGGGTGGGGACCCAGGGCTGCAGAGATCACATCCTCAGGGCTCGAGACACCTGGCTTTCACAGCCCCCCCACCCCGAGATCCGCCCACAGACTGGCCACAGGCCCGGCAGGTGGGACCTGGGGTTCCCCAAAGTCGGACGCGACCTGAGTGACTCACAGGGGTGAAGGTGGGGCGGCTGGGGCATCCTTGCAGACGGAGGGCTCACGGGCCAGGTTCTCGTGTCTGGGGGACACCAGAGGCTCCAGGACTGCGTGGGCAGTGGGGCAGGTGCTCACCCCGACCTCAGGCACTTCCCGGGGCAGACGTGCAACCCAGAGGCAGGCGGGGGCAGCTGCAGGGCCCAGCAGCCCCTCCTCATCTCTCCAGGGCCTCGGACCCCAGGCTGGGGCTGCCCCTGGTAGCTCTGCTTCAGAGGCAAGATGCCCCGCGGGCTCCCTGCCACCGCCCAGGCCCCAGCTTAGATGTGCTTCCTCCCACCTGGCCACTGGGAGATGCTGGCTACTTGGCCTCCGGTCCGTTGCTGGCCCGTGGACGCCGGGCCGTGCCTCTTGCCCCCACGCAGCCAACCCAGGCCAGATGTGCTAGTTCCTTCCCAGCTCAGAGCTGTCCCTGTCCCCACCTGCCCAGGGCCGCCCACCAGCCTGCCCGCCCCACCCCGTCCTGGGCCCTGGGGCACCTCGGGGAGCTCCTTTTGGCTTCCACAGCCTGCTCCCCCGCCCGGTCACCCCGGCTTGGCTCCCTCTGAACCCCCCCACCCCCCAGCGCAGGGCCTGCGGGAACCGTCCACTTGTCCGGGAACACGTGCGTTTACTGCGTGCGGGGTGCAGGGTGCGGGGGGTCCGGGGGCACGAGGCTCCCTGGGCAGCGGGGCTAATGAGCGTGTGGCCTGTGACCTGCTGCTCTCCCCCGCGACAGGACCTCTGGGGCGTCAGAGGACGTCCCCAGTGCGCGGACAGCCAGCCTCGGCCCTGAGCGGGGGTGCTGGTGTGCGGCCCTCGCCCCTCCACCCCCGCGGGCAGCGCCTGCAGACCCCGAAGGGCTGGGGGCGAGTGGCTCCTGCTCTGAGAGCCACACGCTCCTGTCACCACTTCCCACTGCGCCGCAGCCGGAAGTCAGCAGCGAGTGCCAAGGCCCCCGCGTCTCTGCACCAATAAAACTTGGTTCAGGTTCACGGGATCCGCATCCCATGCGGTGCTCACGCTCCAGGAAGCAGTCTTCTCTGTGGATTTTCTTCAACCTTCTAAAGCCCTAGAGACGCTTTTCATCCCCGGGCTGCGGGGCAAGGCGGTGGTGGGCTCGGCCGAGCCTGTCCTGCACTGACCCCCGCCCCGGCCCACCTGGTGGGAGGTCAGAGGGGGGCCCGGCCCCATCCCCAGGAGCCTGCGCACACCCTACTGGGCTGCACCTGCCGCAGCCGTGCAGCCTGCGGAGCAAAGCAGGGGACCTGGGGGGCTCAGTGACACCGGGGCCACCTCGTCTCCTGCGGGGCTTGGTGTGACCCGGCTCCTGACCTGTCTTCAGAGCCCTGGCTATCCCCCCAGTCAGCAGTCCTCGATGACACAGGCTTCCACGTTCTCATCAGGATCTTAGAAAGCGGTGACGCAGGACAGAAGGGCAACGCTCCCCCCAGCTGGTAGGGTCCTCCGGGCAGGACCCCTTGCCCCATCGGGTGCTTCTGGGCACACTCCCCAGGAGACCCCAGGCCCCTGGGTGGCAGGCAGGGCCCCTCCTCCGCAGCGATGCTCACAGCTGCGGCAGCCAGTGACTGGGCCTCGGGAGCAGATGACCCCTGTCCCCTGTCCCCGGCACGAGAAGACGCCACCAGCCATCTCATTCCAGTGCTTGCTCTGTTACGCGTTCAACAGACCTTTATTGGGTGCCTCCCATTGCCCACCCTAGGGGCACAGATTGGTGAAGCACACAAACATCTCTGCCCTCACAGCGTTTGTGTTCTAGAATTTTCCTCCATACTGTAGCAGGAAAACCTGGCTTCTCGAGGCACCGAGGGCCTACGCTGGTGCTCATTAAATCCCTTGCCCGCCCACCCAGCTGCAGCGGGGCTCTAGAGTCACCCTCCCCACCTGGGACACAGTTCGGGTCTCCTTGCAGGGTCCCTGAGGGTGTCCCGTGGCCCGTCACTCCACGGCCCTCCCCCGTCCCCCATGCTGGCCCGTTCCTTGCTCCCTGCCCGCGTCCTTCCCCGTCAAATCCCAGTGTGATGAACCAGGCCAAGCACAGCCAACCGCCAAGCACTCCCCACCCCCACCCAGGCAGGCCCTGCCTTGGCTCCCAGCTCCATCCGGGTCCTCGCTGTGCCAGTGGACACCTGGGCAGACCCCGGGTGTGTGGTCGACGGTGGCCACCCGGCAAGACACGCTGAGTTATTTGCTTTCTGCGGCCGGGCCTCTACCGGCAAGTGAGACACAGATCAGACTCACGCCTGCAGAGCTCAGACAGTTTGATCAGCTTTTTCTTGGTGGATGATAAATACTGAACTAATTTAAATCAAATCAAACTGTGTGAATGTGTGTGGAGCTTCATT